>NC_060280.1:94937444-94987098 GCF_021613505.1 Equus quagga
GGCGCCGCGCAGGGGCAGCCCCCTGGCTGCCGTCGCCCCGCCCCCCGGGCCGACCCCGACCCCGCCGCGGCGCACGGGGACCCTGCCCCCCGAGGGTGTCCCCAGGGCGCGCCCAGGCCCCGAGCGTCCGTGGCTGCACTTGAGGGTTCCGTGTCCGGTGCGCGGGCGGCGGTGGCGTCCGCGCTGGAGGGCTGCGTTTGGGGGCTCCCGTGCTCCCCAAACGGGTCAGCGGGAGAATCCGGGGGTGCATTCGCGCGTCTCTGTGCCCGGGGGTCCCGTCCCCGGCCAGGGGTCCGGGGGTCCCGAGGCGTCGCGTGTCCTCTGCTTTATGTGTGTGTGTGTGTGTGTGTCTGCGCATCCACGTGGCTGTGTGTGTTGTGTTGCGTGTGGGTCAGAGCATTGTGCGGCTGTGGGACAGCGTGTGCGTGTGTGTCTTTGGGTAACTGGGCGACTGTGCCATGTGTCCCCGTGGGGCGGTGTTGTGAAGCTGTGTGGCTGGGTCGTGCATCCCCCGAGGGGCCGCGCTGTCCCTGGGTGACCATGGGGTGTCCCTGTGTGTGTGGCGGTTAGGGGGTTGCCGGTGAGTGGGGAACTGTGCCCTGTGGCTGCGTCCCTGGGGACAGTTGGGTGTCGCTGTGACTGGCGCTGAGTGACTATTCCTGGGGATGGGTCTACACCCTCTCCCCTCTCGCGCACCCCCCCATTCCTTTTTTCCTGTAACCGGGGCCGCTGGGGTGGGGGGGGGACGTCTGGTGCTTCCTCGACCTTGCCAAAACTCTGTCCCCTCGTCGCACCCCCATCCCCGTCCCCTCCACTTTCCGCTGCCTCGGAGTCCCCCATCCGCGGGCCCCAGGTGGTCCCGGCTTGAGGTTCGGGCGCGAGGTGGCGCCGGGACGCGATCGCTCGGTGGCGGCGACGTCTCCCGCCAGGGGCTGCGCGTGCGCGGGGACCTGCCCCGGAGGGAGGCGGGGCGGCGGGGGTCCCCCCACTCCGCTGCAGAGGAGGTCCCGAGGGATGGGCAGTTAGAGAAGCGCGGGAGCTAGGTCGGGCCCAGGAGGGTGGCCCAGGGGACCCCCTCGCCCCTTTTGCTGGGAGCCGCCCCTGAGTCCTGCCTCCGAGAGCGGCCAGACGCGGCGGGCGCGCAGTGCTGTGTGCGCCCATCCTGGGCACGACCCTTGCCCCAGGGCCTTTGCATAATTTTCTGAATTTCAAAGCCCCAAGACCAGGCCGGAGTTTCTGCTTTTTGCTTGAAACCTGTGTCCCATTTTGGGGGGGCTGTTTGTGAAGAGGAGGAAAGGGGACCCACATCCGCACGGTGAGACACGCACACAGCCCTCAGAGTCACTGCGCTGGACCCGCCCAGGCCCCTCCATCCCTGAGGTCCAACACCTGGCCTGCCCTACACAGCGCTCCCCTCTATTCTACCATCCCACTTGTCGCCTGGCGCACGGTGGGATGCACTGTGTGCACAAAGTCACAAGCACACCCCCGTGACATACCCTCACGGCACACACATGTAGATAACTCCGTGCACACACAACCCCACGCAGGCACAGATACACAGACACACAGAGGGACACCTGCATTTGTGGGATGGGGAGGGGACAGCCCCCTCGCTCTCCGCCACCTCTGTGTCCCTGCAGGGCCCGGAGAGCAGAGACCCCAGCTGTGGGGGGAGCTGGCGGGGACGGCCATGGGGGAGGAGCAGGGATGTGGTGTGTCACATGTTACTGTGCGTGTGTGTGCCTGTGTGTGTCGTTGCATTTGGGTGTGAGTGTGTGATCGTGGACGAGTGTCCGTGTGTTGCGTTTGGGTTGTGTGTGCACTTGTGTGGGTCTGCGTGTCTCTGTGTCCGTCTGCATGAGTGTGCGTGCGCGTGTGTCAGGTGGGGTCTCTGTGTGTGACAGTGTGTGGGGTGTGTTGTGTGTGTGTGTCTCTGCCAGCACCAGTGTCACATGCCACCTCTTCTTCTCAAGACCAAGGACCTTGACATCCCCTTCAGAACCTCAGTTTCTCTTCTGTAAAATGGGGACACACAGGACCGCGCGCCAGGCGGAGCAGGGTGGCACTGTCACGCCGTGCACTCGCAGACCTGGCCCTGGCTGTGTCCTCTGTCCTCAGGGTGTGGCAGCTGTGGAGTCACCACGCGGGCTGCTACCATCCGTGCCTGAGCTGCTGTGTGAATTCCACTCACTTTTGAAAAATTTACTTTTTACTTACACAAGCCTTTCATAAGCACCTAAAGAGGAGGAAAAAATGTCCAGAGTAAAAATTGAGCCTTCTTCTCATGCCCACCTGGGGGGACCCCACTGTTTGCATCCAGCTTTGCCTCAGCAACTGCACGTGGAACAGACACACCTTCTCATAAAGCACCATGTCTATTCTTTAAAAAAAAAAAATCCCAAATGAGACCTTGAATTTAGTTCCTGGGTCGCTGAGGGTGGGTCTGCCCCCGGGGACACTGGATGATGTCTGGGGACATTTGCGCTTGTCACAACTCGAGGCTGCTCCTGGCATGGCGTGGGAGGGAGAGAGACCCTGGCCTGCAGCTCGCGTGTCTCGTGGAGACATCTGCAGCGGGGCCCCCTGTGCTTTTTCCGGGCTGTGTAATATTCCAGCTGGCACCCGCATCTGCGTTGCTGAACTGGCCCTGCAGTGTAGACACGGGGGCCGGCTCCAAATGGCTGGCGTTAGTATGACAGGGTGCATCTGTATCTGGGACACTTGCAGAGAAATCGGAGTGAGTTGTGGGGAGAGTGCATTTTTATTTTTTAACGAATGAGCGGAATGGTGCTGCGGAGCCAGGAGCTAAATTGTGCGCCGCTCTTCTGGGGCCTTCCACACGCAGGTCCAAACCCCCCAGGTGCTTGAGGAGGAAACCGCTAGGCACAGGGCGCTGCCCTGGCCTCCCCGGGCATTGGCTGGTTTGCCCACAGCCACCCACGGGGGAGGAACCGTCATGGCCTCATTTTGCAGACAGGGAAACTGAGGCACAGGGAGGCTGAGCTGCTAACTGGAGGGGACCCAGGCTGCAACCCGCTGGCCAGCTGTGGACCTACTCTGTGCACCGCAGGGGCCCCTCCTGCTCGAACTGGAATATATAGATAACAGTTCCTTACCGGCTGTGAACCGGCAGAAGGTTCTAGCAGCCGCCACCACTGATATGTTAACACGGTCTGCACACACGTAACCGCGGGCACCCCCATCTCCCCGATCTCCGAGGCACAGCCTCCTGTGGCCATTTTACAGATGGGGAAACTGAGGTCCTGAGAGGGGCAGTCTGCACTCGCCAAACCTCACCTTCGTGAGGACCCTAACCTGCCCTGTGATGGTCACAGGCGGGCCAGGGGTGGGGGGCAGTCCAGGGGGAACGCGCTGAAGTCCATTTTAATTTTAATGTCTGTGAGTTTGGGAGTCTGCCCCCTATGCGGCATGGCATTTTTGAATAATAAATCCTGGCTTTCAGTGGCTGGATGTTGGCATTTGGGTTCCTGTGCGTCCCCCGCTGTCCTGTGCCCCCGGTCGCTGTCCGCTCACGATGTTTGAGTAAGCGCTACCCACGCGGTGGGGAGCCGGCGGGCCCAGGGAAAAGCTGCTCCCTGCCAGGTCAGCCCGGGGACCCTGGCGAGTGGCTTCCCGGCCTCTGAGCCTCAGTTTCCTCCCCTGTAACACGGGGGACTAGGTGGCATCTTCCGGTGCCCCTGGACATGGGGCAGCGGCCCCAAGGTGGCGAGAGGGTATCCTTTGGCCTCACGATGCTCCGAAAGACGAGGCAAAATGGCCAGCTTTCTAAGAATGTGTCTGTGCTCCCCGGACAGGAGGTCAAGGCTCTGCTCAGTGTCCTTGTCATCGGGGTTGCCGACCAGCCCCACGGGGCGGGCGCTGTTAGCCCACTGTAAGGGGAGGACGCAGAGGGAGGCCCAGAGACGACGGGCCACGTCGCCGCAGCCTGGGAGGTGGGAGTGAGAGCTGCTGGGAGGATCCGGGAGGGAGCTGGGGGCGAGCTGAGGTCACGGTCATCTGGCGCCCTTGGGGCCGACAGGGGCGGGGAGGGCAGGTCTGTGCCTAGCCGTTCTAGAGAGTGAATAAGGGACCTTTAGGAATGTGGGCCGTGGGGCCAGGTGGCCGGGCTCCAAGCCGCTCACGGTGCCTCAGTTTCCAAATCTGTGAAATGGACACACCGATGGGGTCAGTGGGGTTTACCAGACACCCTGGAAGGGGCTGCATGGGTTTATCTGGGCAGCCTGAGTTCCCCCTCGATTGTCCCCCTCCTGGGGTGCTGGGGCCATATATGGGGGAGGCCAGAGCGGCCCCCCAGGTCCCCTTTGGTGCTGGCAGAGGAGAGAGCAGACTCCTGGGGGCTCCCGGGGTGGCTGGGGCCCTTCTGGCCAAGGAGGGGCGATGGAGGCCAAGCCCCTCTGAGCCGGGGACTGCAGTCCTTGTTCGGGGGAGCAGGGGGCGGGGGTGCCGTGGGACCCCTCTCCTGCGGGGCACGCGGGGTCGTACATCTTTAAGGGGAAAGACACGCTTTCTGGCCTCTGCACACGTCACTTCTTCATTCCCCCCCCCAACTTGGCCCGAATCTCCAACTTCCCCGCCAGCTCAGGGCCGGTGGTGGGGGGGGAGGAGGGTCTTAAAAATCCACCTCCGGGGGGGCCCCCAAATGTCCAGCAGCCACCCACCCCCTAGCCCTCCGCACTGACCCCGGGCGGGCCTGGGGGACCCGCTGCGGGTGGGGCGAGCGCGCCCCGGGGGGGGTCCCCAGTGGGGACCCTGGCGGCTGGAGATCCGTGATCCCCAGTGATGGGGGTTCATGATCGTTGGGGGGGGTGGGCGGGGGAAGAAGCGGCTTTCCTTCCCGGCTCGCGCTCTTTTTTCCCTCGTTTCTTTGAAAGTTGGATGTTGAGAAGTGGGAGGGGAGAGCCACTGGGGGGTGGGGGAGGGAGGCGGCCAGGAGGAGGAGAGACAGAGACGCGGCGAGAGACAGAGACGGAGGAGGAGAGAGGAGGGGGGGACGGGAAAGGAAGAGAGGGAGAGAGAGAGAGAGACGGAGGGAGGGAGGGAGGGAGGGAGGGAGGAGGGAGACCGAGGGAGGAGGCGGCGAGGAGCGCGCCGGCCGCGGCCGCGGGGGGGGGGGGGGGGGGGGGGGGGAGGGGTTTGGAAAAATGACTCAGTAAGTTCAGCGCGCCCGCTCCGGCCGGCCCTGCGCCTCCCGCCGCGCCCGCCCGGGATGTATTCGTCCCCGCTCTGCCTGACCCAGGTACGCCCCCCGCCCGCGCCCCCCGCGCCCCGGGCCCGCGCCCCCCGCAGCCCGGCCCCGGAGTCGGGCAGCCCCGGGGAGGCGGGACGGGAAAGGCGCGCGTCCCTCCCGCCGCCCCGGCCCGCCAGGATGCCCCTGCCACCCCGGCCAGGGCGCGCGGGGGGCTGGGCTGGGCTGGCCCGGGACCCCCATCCCCACCGCTCTGGACCCTCTCGTCCGGGATTCCCGCACCCAGGCCCTTCCCCTCTCCCGGACATAGGGGCTGGGGGGTGAGGGGGGGGGTGGGCAGGCTCGCCCTCTCCCCACTCAGGACGCGCTCCCACACCCCACCCGGGAAGGGCTGGGGGCGCCCCCGAGGCAGGGCTCCGCGCGAGCCCCCCGTTTGGAGCGCGCCTGCGTCCCAGAGCAATCGAGGAGGGGATCCTGGGCCCCGCGACCCTCTGGAGGTGAGGACGCCTCGGATGCGTTCCTGGAGCCCCCCCTCCCCCAAGGGGGTGCCCCGCCGCCCCATCCGGGGCCGCCTTTCCCCCCACGATTGGCCCACGTGTGCGTGGAGGGGGAGGGGGCGCGCGAAGTTGGAGGCGCCCGCCGTGGGGGGAGGGGGGGCCCGGCCGTCCCGCTCGGTCTCCCGCCCCCCCAACCCCCGCCCGGCCCGATCTTTCCGCCGCATCGATTCGGGGGCCCTGGAGCCGCCGGAGGAGCCGGAGGGAGGCGGGCGCTCCGGGGTCTGCGGGCACTGCGGCGCTGCGGCGCCCTCGCCAGCCCGGCACCTGCCCCTGCCCCCTCCCGCCGCCTCTCACCCCTGGCCGCGCTCCCGGGCTCCCTTGTGCAAGGCCCAGGGGCTGTGCGGGGAGGGGCGGCCGCCACTGCCCCAGGGCGCACCCTCCCGGGGACCCCGGCCCTACCCCAGCTCCCGCCAGGCGACCCCCCTCCCCAGGTCTGCCGGTTCTACTTTCCAGCTCCGCCCTTCACCCCCTGCCCTGCTGTGTGTCTTTAGGCCAATGAGGCTCCAGCCTCAGTTTCCCCGGAGGTGACATGGGGCTAAGGCAGCCTCTGGAGAGAGGCACGGAGTGGCCTCCAGACTGCAAAAGGCAGCGCATGTGGGCGGTGGGCGCCTGGCGTCCTGAGGAGCACCGTATGGGGAGCACGTGGGGGCCCAGCTTGGGCCGCAGGGACCACCGCTCTCTACCGGGGATCCCCCCCATTCACAATCTGCGGACCCCGTCATTCGCGGTGGGACCTTGCTCCCTGGCCCCCTCCGGCCGCTGCTCGGGAGTTCCTGGCTCCCAGCGCGGCTGGTGCTCAGGGGGTCTCGCCTTGTCCTACCCATGATCCCCTGGGTGACCTTGGACAAGTCCGTGCCTCCCTCCAGCCCAACGCGGCCCCTTCGGAGCGACTTTGGGGGTCCCCCCCAGCAGTCCTCCTGCCGGCCCACCTCTGCCCCCCGGGCGGCCCGGAGCTCCCCAGCACAGGCAGCCCTCTGCCCGGGCTTTTCAGGTGACCTTGGGCCTGGCAGTCTCGGGGCTGGGGGTGCCCCCGCCTCCCGTGCCCTTCCCGCGCTCCGGCCACGCGGGGGGGAGCCCAGGGCGGCTATTCCAGGCGCGGGGCTGGAAGGCCGCCTTTTGTCACCGCGCCCTGGAATTCCCCGGCAGGACTCCTCGGGCCGCAGGCCTCCGTCCCGGTGCCCAGAGCGGGTGGCAGGGAGAACCAGAGCCTGGCGTCCCTCCGCAGAGCCGGGTCCCCCAGGGCGGCCCTCGGCGGAACCGAACCATCCCAACTAGGAGGTTGCAAGAGACGGGGAGATGGGGGCCAGCGAGAGACCCCGAGGCTCCAGGCCAGGGGGCACCCCTCCTGTGCTTACTCTCCCATGGGCCCCCCCCCAACGGGGAGGGGACCCCCTCTCGGGCTGCCCGCAGCCTCAGTGTGACCTGCAGCTCCTTACGGGTCTGGTGTCCCCCTGGGGGACGGGGCAGGACCCCCACTCCTGGCTGTCTGGCTCAGTGTCCCTCATCAGGGCCCCACCCCATTTCTGTCTGGCTGTCTTCTCCCCCTCTGCCTGTCTCTCTGTCTCTGTGGCCGTCTCTCTCCATCTCTCTGTCGCCGTGTCTCTCTCCTTCCCCCTCCCGGGTCCCTCCCGGGTCTCTGGGCCTCCGTCTCCCCCCTTTGCCCCACCAATCCTACAACCTGGACCCATCCTAAAATAGCTCCCTTTTAGCTGATCCGACCCGGATCCTTCTCCGAGCCAGCCAAAGGGGGAGGGGACGGCTCGCTCGGTGCCAGCCCGCCCCGTGCCCCCCGGCCCTGCCCACCGAGGGGGGTGGCGGCCGCCCTGGAGGATGCTGGGAGCCCGGTCCCTGGGTCGCTGGTGACTCAAGCTCTTTTCACTCTTACTCTTAAGAGGAACTGTGTGGAGCAGCCGTTACTTCCATAAATCCTGCCGGCGGGAAGGCCGCCTCCTCCCGCCCGCCCGCCCTGGCCGCCCTCCCTCCCGGCTCCCGCCCGCCGCCGCCACGTTACTTATTCCGGGTTTGGGGCCAAATCCCTCTTGGCCCGGGCGCCCAGGATTCCCCGGGCCCGCAGGCTGGGCCTGGCCCAGGCCGCCTCCCTCCTTCATTCATTCTTCCTTCATTCCTTCTCTCATCTCTCTCCAGGCCGCCACTCCTTACCGCCCTTTCTCCTGGGGGGGAGGGGGACCGAGGCTGGGAGAGGGCCCTGGCCTCACTCCACGCCTCCGATGGGGCCAGGCGAGGGGGGAGCAGAAGGTGGCGAGGTCTCGGCCTGGGGTGTGGGGCTCTGTCGGGGTCGGGGGTCCCCCAGCACCTCAGAGCTGGAAGAGGAGAGGCCGAGACCAGAGAGGGCCAGGGCCTGCCCGGGGCGGCACAGCATGGCGAGTGGGCCTGGGTGTGGGGCCACTTTCCCCCTGGCTGTTTGGCCTGGCCTGGGCAGGTGGGTGCTCCCCGTGTGCCCCCCGCTGCCTGTGGCCTCCTGGGCTCGGAGTCCCTCCTGTAAAAGGCACAGCCTCGCTGTGTGTCTCTGTCTCTGTGTCTCTGTCTCTGTGTCTCTGTCTGTATGTCTCTGTGTCTCTGCCCCTCCCTTCTCTGCGGTGGAGGTGCCCCAGCGCCAGGGCCGGCGCCTTGTAAATCACGACGGAGCTGGGATTCTGGCCGAGTCAGCGTTCTCTCCCTCCCTCTCTCTCTCTCTCTCTCTCTCCCTCCGTCTCTCTCTGCTGACACAGGCCTGCCGCCTCAGCTGCGCCCTGCTGGGGACCCCACCGAGGCAGATCCTGGGAACCCTGGGCTCCTCGCACTGCCCGAGGAGTCAGGGAGGCGGGGGGGGGGAGGGGAGCCTGGCGCACAGTAGGCGATTATAAATGGCGGCTGCAGGAAGGAGGGGAGGGTTGGTTCTGGCAGCCGAGAGAAGGGACCCGAGTCTCTCCGAGCCTCAGTCTTTCCCAGCGTAAAGTCGTAAAGTGGGGAACGTACCGGCGCCTTCCTGGGATGCTTCGCCCCGCCCCCCCCCCCCCCCCCCCGGAGCACGAGGCCTGGTATACAGTAGGTGCCAAATAAGTGCAGCTGCTGTTATGGTTGTTGCTAAACTAATAATTAGGTGAAACATCCATAGGTGTCTTTCAACTGGCCCTCCCTCCGTCCTGTCACTGTTTGCTGTTTGCATAAGCCAGGCCCTCACCCAGGTGACGGGGACAGTGGTGACCCCACAAAAGCTGGCGCCCTGACCCCCAAGGGTCTTGCTCTCGGCCGTTGCTCCTGGCTGCGGCTTCGGCTACGACAAGCCCCCGAGCTGAGGAGGGGGCGGCAGGTGGCCCGGGACTGAGCGGGGGGCTCCGGAGAGAGTGTGAGGGTGCAGGGGGCCCGGTGAGGGGACCGAGGAGGCAGGAGGCCGCAGTCACAGGGCCCTGGGCGCAGGTCCCAGCTTGGCTGCGCGACTCTGGGCCTCAGTTTCTCCCTCCAGACAGTGGGTGCGACGTTGGTTCCCATTTTGTGGAGTCTACAGCTCAGTCAACGCTCGGCCTCTGAGAGGCCCGGCCGTGCTGCCTGTCTCTCTCCACACCCAGGCCCTCTGCCTCGGCCGCCATCAGCCCCAGGGACACCCAGCCACAGAGGGGGTCCAGGGTGCAGACTCGAGGAGTTCCTTCTTTGGACTCAGTTTACCCAGATTCCTCCCTGCGGCCTACAAGGCCCCGCACGACCTGCCTCGACCCCGACCTGCCCTCCCTCCTCCCCCTCTCCCCCTCACTCCCTCTGCTGCAGCCTCAAGGGCCTCCTCACTGTTCCTCCTACAACATCCAGTCCTGCCCCAGGGCCTTTGCACTTGCTGTTTTCGCCACCTGGAAAGTTCCAGCCCTGAACTGCCATCTTTCAGGTCTTTGTGCAAGTGCCCTCCCTCCCCTACAGAAGACCCTTCCTGATCACCCCCAGCTGTAGACAGCCCCTGAGGGGTTCCCTGGCCCCCCCCAGACGCCTTTAAATTCCCTGGAGCACTTTGTTTGACCTGACGTTTTATTGCATATTTGTTGGCTCATTTAACATCCATCCCTCCTCCAGAGCAGGATCGGGGGGAGGGCCCCCAGCACCTTGCTTGGGGCTAGCATACAGTAGGCGCTCAGTAGATGTTTGCTGAATGACTGAATGACTCTCTCCTTTGAAGGGTTAGGTAGGAGCCATTCGTAAATTCTGGCGCTCTGAGCTTGGGGGTGGGAGTTCCCCTAGGTTAGGGGCCTCGGTGCTGGATGGTCCTGGGTTCGAATATGAGCTCTGCCTTCTGCCAGGCATGTGACTGTGGGCGAGTCCCTTAATCTGGAGGAAAGGACATTGGAACCGGGGCTTTGAAGGATGCGTAGGAGTTCGGGACAAGCACTTAGGAAGTGGTTAAGATAGATTCTCAGTAATGTGTGTGGAATCATTGACTGAATGAAGGACAGAAGACCCTTTCTGGAAAGCGTCCAGTTTGGTGTTTCCTGTCCTGAACTGTCAGGGTGGGGGGCCTCGGGGAGGCCCAGAGAGGGACACAGTTGTCCACTGCAGGGGGCCCAGCAGGGGCGTGGGCCTCAGGCTTTACCTCCCAGCTAAGGCTGCCCTCTGTGGCCTGAGAGTTGCAGTGGGCCGAGTTCCTGGGAAACCAGGGTTTCCGGGAAAGGCCTGGCCTTGTTCCCCCTCCCTTGACCTTGCCTCTCTGGTTGCCAGGGCAACGGACAAGCCCTCCCCACCCCCTCGGGCTGTACAGAATGAGAAACTGAGGCCCAGAGAGGAGCAGTGATTGGTTCCTGGGTCGTACAGAAGGAGAAAACGGAGGCCACTGTCACCTGGTCTTTCCCGCAGGATCTGCCTGGCAGCATGTGTCATGGCCCTGGCTTGGGATTGGGGACGGGGAGTGACAGAGCTGGCCTCAGAGACACCCCCCCCCACCCACCTTGTGTGGCCCAGGCCAGGGCTGCGGGAACCCTGAGCAGAGCAGGAAAGGCTGCCCGAAGGAAGGAGCACTGGAGATGGGGCTTTGAGGGATGTGTAGGAGTTCGAGAGGATTCTCAGCATCTGCCTGGCCTTTGCTGGCTCCTTTCTCCTGGTCAGCCATGGGGGAGGAGGGCACCTTGGTTGTCGCAGGTCCCATGGGACAAAGAGTGACAGGCCTGCCTGTCACCTGGGCTGACCTGAAGGGGAGGACGAGGAGGATGGGGCAACAGGTCCCTGACCCAGTTGCAGACTGTTTGTCCTCCTTCCTTTGGCACCAGCTGGGGTCACTGGTGACGTGGGCTCCCGCCCCTGCCCGCCTCCCGGGCACCTCTTCCCAGAGCGGGGGTGGGGGCTCCCCGAGGGGAGGGGTCCGGGAGAGGACTCTGGGAAGGCCCGCCCCCTGGCTCACACCCCAGCCGCCCCTCATCACGGCCCCAGTGAGTGCCAGACCTTGGGTGGCAGCCATGGCCCAACGTCAACACCGTTGCTCTGGCCTCCTGCCACCGTGGCGTCCCCCCGGGGAGCAGGGGGCAGCGACCTGTGTCTCCATCGATTCCGTCCCCCCCCGGCTCCTCCAGCCACATGGCCTGGGCCCTGGGCTCTGCTGCCCGGCTGTGCGACCCTGGGCCAGTCGCTGCCCGTCTCTGAGGCTCAGACGTGGGAAAGGCACATCCGAGGGGGCCCGGGACTGGGGCCTGGGGTGGCCACCTCCATCGTCCCTCGGCCTCAGCGGAAAAGGGCCCGAGGTCCAGCTGTTCCGGTGACTCACGCTTCGGGGGACACTGGCGTGGGGAGCAGGGCTGGCACCAGCCGAGCCCGTGCCCCCAGCCCAGCCGGGGCAGGAGGCTGTTTTCCGAGGCTCGGTCGTGGGTGAAGTCCGGGGTCGTCCCTCTGCCCCCCGTGCACCCCAAGGCCAGAGGTGGCCCAGGGAGCCAGGGCACAGAGCAGGGAGGCACCCCGGGCCCGCAGGGGGGACCGGCCCGGCCACCTCCATCTAGAAAGAGCCGACAGCCCCAAGCCGCGGGGTCCCTCCCAGAAGAGAAAAGGGCCCGATGGCCGTGGCGGGCTGGGGTGCTGGGGGCTGAGCCTCACCCGGGCCCCCCGAGACCCCGCAGGACCTGGGCCAGGTCCCCGCCCCTCCGTGAGCCTCAGTTTCCCCATCATGCAAAGAGTAGCAGAACCTGGGGTACTGCCTGCCCCCCCGGAAGACGGTAAGCGAACGGAGTAATCGTCGCAACAACCCCGATGTCAGGAATCGTAAAACGAGCCCAGGGCAGCCTTGTGAGAGCTGGGCGCGTCGCGGGGTTCACGTGTCAGCATGAGCTGTCCCCACCCCGTTCAGAGACCCAGACAGCGGGGGACGGGGCTTTTCCTCTCGGTGGTCCTTCCTCCTGGGACTTCTTGCCCGTGAGGCTGAGACCCCAGGTCCCCGAGCTTCTGCTGCCTCAGTTTCCCTTGCTGACAAGTGGGGAGAAGGGGACAGCTTTTGCACCCCTGTCGGAGGGGACGAGGCGTGGCCGGGGCTGCGGCTGTTTTCACAGCACATGCCTGTGGGTCCCAGCCCCGGCTCTGCCCCTCGGGACTGGGGCCCCTCTGGGGCCTCAGTTTCCCCAGCTGGGAAAGGGGTGTCGGGGCCGCCCAGTGACACCAGTGAGGCAGAGGGCTGGGGTGTCGGCGTCACAGCGCTGGCCAGGCCTCAGGGCCCCCCCAGGTCTCGGTTTTTCCGCATGTGGAGCGGGTCTGGGGGGACGGGGCGGGCTGGACATGCTCCGGCCCCCGTCCGGCCTCAGTTTCCTCTGCCGATGGTGGGTCCCAGAGCCGGGCCCCAAGCGCCACTCTCGGAGCACGATGTCTCCTGCCATCATTGGGCACCTGCTGTGTACTCGGCCTGCTCTAGACCTTGGAGCCCAGCCTCTCGTCTAGAGGTCGCAAACCACGGCCCGGGGGCCAGTGCCCGCGTCCGAGTTTGTGAATAAAGTTTTATTGGCGCGCGCGGTGACCGTCCTCGGCATCTCACGGATGGCGAGGTTTGCGCCCCGGAGCAGAGCCGGCTCGTGGTGGCAGAGACTAGAACATTCCGGCTGGGCATCTCGAGCGTGCTGGTCAACTGGGGTTTCCGGACGCCAGTTCTCGCGGACGGTGGCTCCGTGCAGCCCGGCCTCCGTGACACCGTCTGTGCAGTGGGTCCTCAGCTTGCTCGAGGCTCCAGGACGGTGCTCCCTGAACGCGCGCCTTGGCCTGCCCCTCCCACACAGTCCGGGACTCAGTTTCCCCATCTGGGCAGCCCGTTCCAGCCTGCCCCCCCCCCCCCCCCGTGCACTTCTGCCGGGTGCCTTCCGTTTTCCGGGGGAGGGCGGCAGCCCCTGGGCCTCCCCGCTGGGGGTTGTGCCTGGGGGGTCCCCGCGCCCCCTGACCTCCGCCCTCCCGCCCGCAGGATGAGTTCCACCCGTTCATCGAGGCGCTGCTGCCTCACGTGCGCGCCTTTGCCTACACCTGGTTCAACCTGCAGGCGCGGAAGCGCAAGTACTTCAAGAAGCACGAGAAGCGCATGTCAAAGGACGAGGAGCGCGCGGTGAAGGACGAGCTGCTGGGCGAGAAGGCCGAGGTCAAGCAGAAGTGGGCGTCACGGCTGCTGGCCAAGCTGCGCAAGGACATCCGGCCCGAGTTCCGCGAGGACTTCGTGCTGGCTATCACGGGCAAGAAGGCCCCGGGCTGCGTGCTCTCCAACCCCGACCAGAAGGGCAAGATGCGCCGCATCGACTGCCTGCGCCAGGCCGACAAGGTGTGGCGCCTGGACCTGGTCATGGTCATCCTCTTCAAGGGCATCCCGCTCGAGAGCACCGACGGCGAGCGCCTGGTGAAGGCGGCGCAGTGCGGCCACCCGGTGCTCTGCGTGCAGCCGCACCACATCGGCGTGGCCGTCAAGGAGCTCGACCTCTACCTGGCCTACTTCGTGCGCGAGCGAGGTGAGCGGGCGTGCGGGGCCGACGGGGGAGGCAGGGCCGTGAGAGGTCTGAGGGGGGAGGCAGGGCCGTGAGAGGTCAGAGCGGGGAGGCAGGGCCGTGAGAGGTCAGAGGGGGGGGCAGGGCCGTGAGGGGTCAGGGGGGGGAGGCAGGGCCGTGAGAGGTCTGAGAGGGGTGGCCGCCCCGTTGGGTAAGGGGATCGCCAGATACGGTGGGAAGGGCCCAGGGAGGAACTGGGCCGCACTGGAGTCGCGGGGGGTGGGTGCCTGCGATGTGAAGGTCGGAGGGAAAGAGAGATGGTTCAAGGAGAGTCTGACGGGGGAGGCATGTGCGTCCTGAGGGTCTGAAGGTAGAGGCAGGCCCTGATCTTGATGTCTGACGGGGGTGGCAGGCCCTTGAGGTCTCAGGAGATGAGACCGTGTCCCAGAAGTTCTGAAGGGTGCGATACAGCCTTGTCGGGAACGGGGCGCAGGAGAGAGAGCGACGGGAGAGGGGCCATCTTAGCGCTCAGGGAAAGCCGGGAGAGTGCTGGGGTCGCTCTGGGACACTGTCGATTGACTCTCAGACCTCCATCAGAAGCGGATGGGGCACACACTTGTGCCGTGGGTGGGAAGCTGGGGTGCTGTGTGCCTTTGGCTGGGTCACTGCTCTCTCTGGTCCTCAGCCATCCCTGCTCTCTCGGGCCTTTCCAGCTGGGTGTTTGCTGGCTGCGGGCTCGATGCCCAGGGTCGATCCTGGTGGGGTTTGTGAGGGTGGGGAAATCGTGGCAGCTTCCTGGAGGAGGAGGCGGCCATGAGGGGCCTCCAGGCCCTCAGCGGCTGGCCGGGCAGAAAGCGTGGAGGCCCGACGTGGGGTCCAGCCTCCAGCTCAGCGGGCTGGTGGCTGAGGGCAGGGCCTGGCTGGCAGGACAGAGGGCTCTGTCGCCCGCTGCTTCCTGGCTGTGTCTGACTCTGGCCTCAGTTGCCCCCTCTGTCACGTGGAGGCCGCCAGAGTCCCCGGCTCGGTTGCACCGCCAGGATTGGCCAGGCTCACGCATGGGGTGTGCTGATCGCCGACCGGCCACGTGGCAGGTGTCGGCGGTGACTGTCTTCGTGGGGACCGAAGCAGATGTGGACCCTAATGAGGACACGCCCCACGCCCCATGAGCCCCCCAGGCGGAGCTGGGCACAGAAGAGGGCACGTGCCACCCCCAGGGCTGCCTCGGTGGGTCACGTGGGCGCCCGCAGGTCACAGACCCAGCCGGCTAGACCCCATGTGAACGCGCGTGGTCGCATGACCAGAGACGGAGGGAGGAGGGCTGGGGGAGGGGGGTGCCCCCAGTGGGAGAACACGGGGGACACCAGGGGTCGGCCGCCCTTTGCGGGACCTATGACCCGACACATCACTGTTCTGTGCCTCGGTTTCCTTTTCTGTCCAAGGGGGTAACAGGCAGGCCGTCTCCCAGCAATGGCATGGGGATTAGATGAGGTCGGGGGCTCCTGGGGTGTGGGAGGGACATCGGGCAGAGTGTCCCCATCTTGACCTTGAGTCCTTGACCTTGGCCCCATCTGCCGGCCCCTCCCCCCCCCAGTTACCAGCAAACCCCCCAGGGGCGGGGTTGCGGCTCCAACTCATTAGGATGCAAGTCGGGTCCCCTCGCTGCCACGTCCCCCTCCAGCCCCGTCGGCTGCTGCTAACATTGCGCCGCGCTTTTCTGCGGCGTCAGCGCCACCTCCGGGCTCCCCTCCCCCGCGGCCACCTCCCCAGTCACCTCCACGTCCGGCTGCCGCGCTGGGAAGGTCAGGGCTTCGCCCTCCGGCTCGGCTAGCAGCCGGCTCGGTGTCCCCAGGGGAAGCCCTGCTTAGACCGGCCCGGCTGACGCGGCCTCTGCTGGCTGTGAGTGAGGGTCGGGCACAGAGCCGCCTGATGCTGGGGAATCCGGGCGAGTTGCTGAACTTCTCTGTGCCTCGCTTCCTTGTCTGTAAAATGGGAGGCTCCAAAAGAGCCGCCTCGTGGGGATGTTGGGTGCTCACGGTATGCGCTCAACAAACAGCCCTCTGGGGTCGTGAAGGCACCGTTTTCTTCCTCGTGGTGGTTACCGTTTCCTCCTCTAGGCCTTTGCCCATGCTGTTCCCCCTGTCTGGAATGCTTTCCCACATGGAAAACTCCTACTTAGGCTGCAAAACCCCAACTCCTAGCTGCACTGCGTCTCTGCTGGGCATTTTTTCCTGAGGGCCAAGCGACTCTTTTCCGTTGTCATAGCGGGAATCATTGTGGTCCCCATTTTACAGATGAGGAAACAGAGGCCTAGAGAGAGGGCCTGCCCCCGCCCCGAGGTCCCACAGCCCAGAGAGGGCAGAGGTGGGATGGAGTGTCGGCAGCTTCCGTCACTGACACCCCCCCAGCCCCCCGCCCCATGTCCCAGGCCCGAAGTTTGGTCTGTTCCTGGCCAGGCAGGCGTCCGTCCACTCCCTCCTCCCGCCTTGGGGTCCCTGGGCTGGAGGGGGTGACAGGAAGACGGCGAGAGACACAGAGACACAGACAGAGCCGGGGAGAGACAGTGGGACCTGGACACATGGGGGTCGTTCCCTGTCCTCGGCCGAGGCCGGCGTCCCCGTCTCTCTGGGGGCGTCAGGGGGACCCCGAGGCCGCGCCCCGCAGGGGAATTCCAGGCCTCCTCCCTCGGGGTTATTTCGGGGGACGGTCCCCTTCAGCCCTGGGGCTGCCAGCCCACTTAGAGCCCAGGGCACCTCCTGAGGCTGCAGTTGGCTCCCCGGGGGCCCATCTGGTGCCACTGTGGCCACAGGGCACATGCTCGGGGCCGGACTCAGTGTGTGCCCCAGGGGCGGCCGAGGGGGTGAAGGGGTGACATGAGTCTCACCTCAGGCCGTTCAGGGCTGCCTGCTAAGTGCACACGTGTGGGGAGGGGCTGTGTGCAAGTGAGTGGGGACAGGGAAGCCGACGGTTCACGGTTAAATTGACAGGAGGACAGAACGTGGGGGGGGCAGGGGGGGGCCGGGGGGGGGGCGCTCCAGACGGGGAGGGACTCCCTGAGGAGGTGGCTTTGGAGGTGAGGCCTGGAGGAGGCGAGGGAGCCCCGAGGGATGGAGTGAGAGCCCTCGGGGGCAGGGGGCACCGCCCGTGCAAAGGCCCTGGGGCCAGAACGCCGGGAGCCTGTGGAGCAGGGGGCGCCTGGCTCCGGGGCGAGGGCCGGCCAGGCCTTCTGGAAGGAGCCTGCAGGAACCGGGCCGGAGAGGGAAGCCGCCGGCCCAGCCAGGCCTCCCCGCCCCCTCCGGGGCCTGAGAAACCGGAGGCGCGGGCGGGCGCCGTGCCAGGGCGGGGGAGGGGTGCCAGGCCCGCGCCCGCTCCGGCAGCTGCCAGCCCGCCCGCCGCCCGCGCCGCCGGCCCAGATGGTGCCCATCTGCTGACGCGGGGGGCCGGCCTCCCGCTCCCGCCCGGGGCCGTGCCAACCGCCCGGGTGGCGCTGCGGGCAGGCCCGGCCTGGGAGCGGCAGCTGCTGCAGAGGCGGCCGGGGGCCCGGGGGGGGCGGGAGAGACGGGGGTCCCCGGTGCCCCCGTAGGAACGAGGAGCGGGAATCAGGACAGAGACCCTGGAAACGGAGGACACGGGTGGGGCCCAACCACGTCCGCATCCCCGGGGAGGGAGGGCCTGCCACCTTCTCCTGTTTCCGATGAGCTAACAGAGGCCCAGAGAGGGTCAGCCACTTGCCTGAGGTCACACAGCTCCCAGGAGACAGAGCGGAATTCGAACCCAGAGATCTTGAGTTCCTGAGACCCTGAAGGAAAAATAACTAAGAATCGGTTTTAAGATGGTGGAACGGAGCCCACCCTCCTGGTTGTGCCGATGGTAGATGCATAGGCCCTGAAGGCAGAGGGAACAGGTGAATGGAGAGCCGTGAACTGTGTTGAAGGGCCGGCTGGGCCAAGCCTGGGGCCCGGGGTCCCCATAAAGTGGACCCTGAGCTCAGGTGGTGGGAGGAGGGGCCTGAGGCTGGAGTGAGGGGACCCGTGTCAGCTGCTGTGCTGTCCCTCACTTGCTGTGTGACGTAGGGCAGAGCGCCGCCCTCTCTGGTCTGGGACTGTGAGGAGCCGAGGGTGGCAAGGGAGGGCCTTGCAGGCCACAGAGAGGGGCACGCTGGACCCCGAGCCACCGCCTCCGCCACTTTCATCTTCCTCCCGGCCGGGGAGACTAAGGCGGGCGGCACAGGGGGGAGGGCGTGTGTTTATCTGCC
Organism: Equus quagga; assembly: GCF_021613505.1. Taxonomy (NCBI): domain Eukaryota; kingdom Metazoa; phylum Chordata; class Mammalia; order Perissodactyla; family Equidae; genus Equus; species Equus quagga. The sequence goes on from NC_060280.1 coordinate 94,955,367, forward strand.
TAACGGACACCCTGTGCGTCTGTGCTCGCTCCCGGCCGTGCGAGGAGCGCCCCCCTCTCTGAGCCTCAGTTTCCCCATCTGTACATGGCGAGACTCAGAGCCGTGTCTGCCTCATTGAGGATGGGAGTCGGTGATCCCCTGAGAGCATACAGGAGGCGCTCAATTGATGCTCAGGCCCTTCCTGGCCCCCAGCCCCAGGAGGCAACGGGGAGACCTCGGTGCTGCTCTGCGCCCCCAGCGAACGCGCAGGGGCCCCTGTGACGCAGGCCGGCGACCGTGGGACGCCCCCCCCCCCCGCCCCGCTCCAGGTGTCCTGGCGGCCAGGTGGACAGCTGTCCGTCAGGGCGGGGAAGGTGGCCGCGCGGCCCGAGGGCCCGACGCCAGCGGCCGGGGTATTTATAGCGACAGCCGAGGACTCTGGGCTCGTGGTCAGCGGCCCCGAGGGACTGACAGGTGGGTGAGCCCACGAGGGGAGCCGCGTGGAGCGGGGCCGGAGGTCGGGGCGCAGGCCGCGGCTCCATGTGGCCTTCGGCAGGTGAAGTCGGCGGGGCCTCAGTTTCCCTCCCCGTCAAGGAGGGCCTGGCACGGCGGGAGCGCTGCAAGGCGGCTTCTTGCCCCAGAAAGGGGCACTTAAAAATGGTTAAAATGGTCAATGTTATGTTACATATATTTTCCCACAATAAGTCGTCGTTGTTAATAATAATAATAAATAGTGACGTGTCCTATGCGTGTAACGAAATGACAAGTAAGTAACTCATGGAAATAACCCCAGTGACGGTGGCGTAAGGACAGGTGTTACTATCGCGGCCGTCGTCCTCATCCTTGCCGTCGTTCTGGTCCCAGGTCTGCCCTCTGGCCCGCTGGGCACCCTTGGGCAGGTTCACGCCGTCTCTGTGCTCCCGTTTCTCCCGCGCAGAGGGGGCAGGGGGCGTGCGCGGAGTGGGCCTGACATCGTGTCCACGAGAAGGGGACCTTGGAGCGCGTGGCGGGGCACAGGGCTGCGGAGGGTCCCGGGGCGGCCGGCGAGGGAGGGCCGCCCCCAGGAGCCCGCGGAGGCGGGTGCGCGGCCTTGCACCTGTGGCGGCCACCCCGGCGCGGTGGGGCTGCAGTTGCCGCCCTGGCCCCGCGCCCGGGGCACCGAGGGGAGGCCGAGGGCAGCTCGGGACACCTCCGGCCCCCCCGCACGCCGGCCGCCAGCTGCTAGGCCGGCCCCTGTCCCTCCGGCCGCGTGTGGGCGGGAGTCACAGATGGTCAGGGCTGCCGAGCGCCCAGGGAGGGGTCGCCGGATGTCTTGTCCAGATGGGGAAACTGAGGCCCAGAGAGGCGCAGGGCATTGGCCGGGGCTGCCCAGCGAGGGCCCTTCCTCTGGCCGGTTCTGTTTCTTGACCGTCCAGAAGGTTCTAGAATTCTCCTGGCAGCCCGGTCCGGTAGCTGCAGGATTATTGAGCGCTTTTTTGGTATCGACACTCAAAGGGGCCACAGCAGGGGCGTGAATTTTCACAGCTGACCGTGTTCCACCTGGACGTCCGAAAGGTGGTCCTTTTGGCCCGAAATCCACGTGGAAAAGTCACTGAGACATTTGCATTTTTCTTTTTGGGTCCGAAGTCTTTGAAATCCGGCGTGAGCTTCGCGCTTGCGTGTCCATTCCCAGCGGCCACGTGCTCGGCGCCACCCGGCTCCAGGGCCCCTGAGTTCTAGAAGATTCCGAGGCAGGAGTCACCTTGGGGCCTTTGAAGATAGAAAGACGGTGTTCCCCCCCCCCCCGCCCGCACTGTGACATTGGGGCTGGGTCACCTCTGGGGGGCCATCCCGGGCACTGTGGGGGGCTGAGCGGCACCCACTCAATGCCAGGAGCCCCCCCAGTGTGACACCCACAGATGCCCCCAGACGTCACCCAGCGTCCCCTGGGAGCAGGGCTGGTCGAGAGCTGCTGGGCTCAGGGAAGCCTTGGGACTCTCTGAAGCGGGGTGACAGCCGCCCAGGAGGCGGGTCGGGGACCCCCAACGTGGGCCCCCCCACTTTAGAAGCCCCCCCAGCAAGTCTCGACGGCCCCGGAGCGGCAGGTCCCGGGGTTTCCGAGCATCCTGAGTCGTCTATGCTCGGGTTTTGCTTCTTGAAGGACAAGCTCCAGAATCCCGCGAGGTGGGTTCTAGAACATTCTGGGGGCAGGTTCCAGAACTCCCCGGAAGTTCAGGGTCCAGTCGAGTGAGCCTGTCCTCAGACGCCAGGGGACGGGGCAGAAGATTCTGGAAGAGAGGCCTGCGTGCGGGTTCAAGTTTCTCGGGCTCCCCCAGGCTGGTGGCGGCCCTGGGGGGACGTAGCGGGACGTCTGCATCTGGGGTGATGTGGCCCCCACTGTGTCTCCCGGCGCGCCCAGCCCCACGCCGAGCGCGCTTAGTAGGTCCTCTGGCGAAGGTGGTGGTCGTAACCGGCGATAGTGCCACCTGGCAGGAGACGGGCTGCCTGGTGTGTTCTGGCTCTCGGGGGCGTTTATGGGCGGGAGGGTGGAGGGCTCCCCACGTCAAACGCTTGGTCAAAACCAGGGGTGATGGGCACCCGTTGCCTTCCGCCTCCATCCCACCGAGGTCGCCGTGATCACCAACTGCATTTAACAGGTGGGGAAATTGAGGCCCAGAGAGGTAAAGCCGCTGGCCCAAGGTCACACAGCTAAGGGGCAGGGGCAGGATTCGAACCTGTCTCTGGGAGATGCGAGGGCCCCCAGGGGCTCCTGGAGAAGGGGCTATTTGGGGGGTGTCAGCGACCTCCCTAGATGTCCCAGGTCCCCCTCTTGGGGCCTAGAGGACTTTGGTGCTGGAGAGCGGGCACCAGGTTCAGCTGGATCAAGGAGCACTGTTGGGGGCTGCAGCCTGAGTGGGGGTGAATCAGCCTCTAACCTTTGACCTGGGGGAGCCCGGGGCGGGGGAGGGGCGGCCGAGGGTGTCCCTTCCTGTCTGTCTCTGTCTCTGTGTCTGTCTCTGTGTCTCTCCGGGTCCCCCCCTCCCGCCTGGGCCGGCTCCTCCCCACCCCCAGGCCCCCGGGGGCTGCCCGGAGGCGGCAGCGGCAGCTGAATGGGCCCCTTGTTCCCCGCCACGCCTGGCCTTGGGGTCACCCGGGGACAAGCCCTGGCTGCAAGCTGCCTTAAAGGGCCAGCACCCAGGGAGAAGGGAGGTGAGGGGCCGCCCCCTCCCAAGCCCCAGCCCTCCCGGAAGTGGGGGGGGAGGTGCCATATCCAGACCCCCCCCCACCCCTCCCACCCCCGACCCCCACATGGTGGGCCGGGTGGCCCCTGGGGCTGGGAGGCCCGCCTGGGGGAGGAGACTGTGCGGGCACAGTAGGACCCGGGTTTAAGCCTGGACGTAACCTTCTCCTCTGTGTGCCTCGGTTTCCCCATCTGCATCTGGGGCTCCTTGTGCCCACCCCCAGGAGCCGTGGGGCAGGTGGAATAGTCTCTGGGCCGGGGTTTGGTACACAGTCGGCGCTCTTGCTGTGCCCGTGGTGCGGTCACGCAGCCCCTGCGGCCTGGGCGTTCCCTGGCTGTGTGGACGGGCAGTTTGTCACCCTTCTCTGCCTCAGTTTCCCTTCACGGAGCACGAGGCAACAGCAGCGCCTGCTGGCAGGCATTAAGCCCGGGAAGAGAATTAAAAGTGTTGGGGAGCAGGGCCCCGGGTGGCGTTTACGGCTGCATTTATTGAGCGCCAGCTGCATACCAGGCCCCGCAGAGCGGGGTCCCCGATTGTAGCCCCGTTTGCCAGAGGGAGGAGCGAAGAGGGAGGCCGCCCAGCCTGCTCTGCGCCTCCGCCCTCCCTTCCTCTGGAGGCTGTGCAGCTTCAGGCTGCTCGCTCGCCCTCTCTGGGCCTCAGTTTCTCCTTCAGGGCCATGGGAGCGGCCCCCTGTCCACCTGCAGACGGGAAGCCGTCCACGTCACCCCCCTGAGGAGGGGACTCCGGGGTGGCCTGGCCCTCCCGCCCGGGCAGCCGACAGCCGGGACAGGCCTTATGTAAGCGGTTACGCAAGGGCGCTTACATAAGGAGGGGCGGGCCCGGCGGCGCCAGGCTCTTAAAGGGGCCCGGGGCCGGTGTCCCCTCGGGCCACGCCCCCGCGGAGGGAGCCTCGCACACCCCGACCCCCGTTCTGCGCCCCTTCATCCCCGTTATTATTATTGCCGTCGATGTTGTTTGCCAACCCTCTGATCTTCCCCGTGGCCGTGCGCAGCCCGCTCTGCTTCCCGCCGCCGCCGGCTGGTGCCTTCTCTCTCTGGCCTCAGTTTCCCCCCCAGTACAATGCGCCTGCGTCCTGGGACTGCTGAGGGAGAAGCGAGTGGAGACGCAGCGGGGGCTGGGAGCACGCGGGGAACACTGATTGAGCCCTTGCTGTGTGCCAGGCGCGCTTCTGGGTCCTGAGGACGTCACCGTGAGCAAGATGGGCAAAAGCCCAGGCCTCGTGGGGTGCACGGGGGGGGGGGGGGGGGGACACACGGGGAACATGCAGTCAGAACCGAGACGGGAGCCGAGGGACGGCTCGTCCGGGAGGCCTTGGGGGAAGGAACCAGCGTGCGCAGATCTGGGGAAGGTGCTCCAGGCAGAGGCACAGTGTGTGCAAAGGCCCTGGGGCAGGATGGGCCTGGTGTCTGGAGGAACAGCGAGGAGGCCGTGTGGCTGGAGCAGAGGGAGGAGGGGGAGAGAGGGAGGAGGGAGGGCGGGGAGGGGACGGGGCAGGTCGTGCGGGGTCTGGGGGGCCGCGGGGAGGACTTGGCTTCCGGCCCAGGGAGGGGAGCCTGGAGGGCTGCGGGCAGAGGTGGCGGGTCGGACTCGGGGGCTCCGGGCGCCCTCTGGCCACTTTGGGGAACAAGCGCCGTGGGGACGAGGGTGGAGCACGGGGTCGGGTGGGGGGTGACGGGCGGCCAGGCAGAGGCGGGCCCAGGGGCCGGGAGCTCAGTGGACGAGCTGAGGGGCCCCACACTTGGGTCCCATTCCCGCTCCTCAGGGCCCGTCTCGGCCCCGTGCCTCAGTTTCCCCATCTGTGCCAGGGCCGTGGTCACCCGTGCCTGCAGAGTGGCCCCTGCGCGGCGGGCACCCGGGCCGTGACGGCCACAGTGAGGCGGGAGGCTGGGGATGGCCCCTCGGGGGCAGGCGAGCGACCCTGCCTCGTTCCTGTGACCCGGGACCCCGGCCACAGGGCCTCTGCCTGCTCTGTTCCCGCCCGGAAGGGCGTCCAGCCTGGCGTGACGCTGTCCCTGCCCCATGGGACAGCTGGGGAAACTGAGGCTCAGAGAGAACTTGGGGTGGCCTGGAGTCACATGGCCGGTTAGGGGCAAGGGGAGGCCGTGAGCGGCTCGCTGCGTGGGTCTGATGCCCCAGGACCAAGGCGGCGCCCCTGGAACAGGTGGCCGGGCTCCCAGCCTCTCACTGGGCCTCAGTTTCCCAATCTGTGAAACGGGGCCAGGAGGAAGGACTGGACACGGGGAGAGGCTGCGAGGGTTTCCGCGGCCACCTGGGGTCCCACCTGGAAGCCGCCCTCCTGGGCTGGGGGCTGGACCGGCCACCACCCCCGGGGGGCTGCACCCCCACTGCGCCCCCCCCCCCCCGCCTCTGCCAGGCCCAGACATGGTCACTGGGGTGGCTGAGTCTCCACAGGGGCTCGAGTCCTGGCTGTGTGCTCGGTCCAGTTGCCCAACCTCCCTGGGACCTCTGTGCTTGGCAGACTCCTAGTCATACATCAAAGCCCCGGCTCCCGTGTCCCCTCCTCCAGGAAGCCCCTCCTGGGCCCCCAGGCCAGGTTTCTGTCCCTTCCTTGGACTCATCCTGCTCCAGGGCCCTCCCTCCGATATGCGGGAGCAGTTGGGGGAGTTTCTCCAAAGATGATTTCTGCTGATTCTCAAAGGCCCATGGGGACCAAGATGGACCACCCCTGGGTGACATTCCACACTCCGCCCCGGGCCTGCGGTCAGACGTCTCTTACGTCACCATTGGTCAGGGTCCCATTCCCCTAATCCTGGTCTTTCCCTCTGAATCTCCCCGATTTTCCCAAATTTCCTCAGATTCCTTTGTCCGACCAGCATTTATTTTGCACCTGCTGTATGTCAGCCCCTGTCAGGATAATCCTGCTTATTCCAGCAGTGAGCATGTATTAGGTGCCCGCTGTGTATCAGGCTCTGCTGGAGTAAGCAGACCCCCTTGTCTGAAAGCATCTATTGAGTGCCCGCTGTGTGCAAGCACTTATTGAGCACCGACTGTGTGCCAGGCTCCAGGAAGACAGGCCCTCCCGGGAAGGCAAGGGGAGGAGAAAAGTCTCTCACCGCCCAGCCCCTCGGGCTCCCGCTCTCTCCTTTCCAACCCACGTCACCACTGTGGGCCCAGGCCCAGAGAGGGGCAGGGCTGGCCTGAGGCCACACAGCACGGGCAGGACACGGCCCTGCTCTGGAGCCCCCTCCCTGGCAGCCGCCGCTCTCTGGTCCGCACTGCGGCCACCATGGCTTCCGGGGCCTGCCCGTCCCCTCCTGCGGCCACACGTGTGCGTCCGGCCCGTGGGCACATGTGGCTCGCGGAGGTCCCCCCCCCCCCGCCCGCCGCCCGGGCCTGCCAGGGAGGCGGAGGCCTCGGCTGGCTGCCCGAGAGCCAAGAATTCCCTCCGGTGTAAACAGCGGGTTATTTTGGGTCGGGCCCGGTGGCGCTGACACGTGTGACATTGGAGGGACCAGGAGGGGCGCGCGGTATTTTTAACCCCGGCGCTCGCATCCCCGGGCGGCCGAGCGCCCAGAGGGACCCGGGCCGCCTGGCACGGCCGCCACCCTGCTCGGACCACCCCCCCCCACCCCGGGGAGGGGAGGGGACACGGCCGGGGTCCCCCGTGTGCGCCCCACCCGGGAGGGGACCCGTGCCAGCCCGTCCTCCCGCGCACACAAAATGGCCGCCCGGCCAGAGAAGCATCTGGAAGCCGGGGGAGGGAGAGTCGAGAAGATGGCCGCCCGGTGGTGATGTCACAAGGTGGCGTGGCCGCCCCGGCTGGGCCGGGTCCCCGGGGTTGGGGGCCTCCAGGGTTGACGGCCGGACCCTCCACCCCGTGGGGCCCCGAGGCCGAGGCCGGGCTGGACGACGGGGACGACGGGGACAGGGTACGGCCAGCGCCGCCACCCCCGGCCCGAGGTGTCCCCGAGCGTCGGAGGGCCGGCCGCCAGGCCGCGGGGCGCGGGGGCGGTGGAAGGGGAGAGAAAGTTCTTTGAAAGTGACTCCGGCAGCTTGGCTCGGGCCCAGGCGGCAGAGGGAGAGGGAAAGTGCGGGCCAGACTCGGGCCGCGGCCGCGGGAGGGGCGACGGCGGCCGGGAGGTCACCGCGCGCTGCCCGGCGTCCCCGGGCCGGTCCCCAGAGGCTGGGGAGCGCCCTGCCCGCCAGCTCTGCCCGTTTCCTCGACGGGCCTGGGCACAGCCGGGCGGAGGCTCGGATGTTCCAGGCGAGGATGCGGGGCTCAGAGAGGGAAAGGGCTGTGGCTGGGGTCACACAGCGTGGGCCACACAGAGGGCCGGCCTCAGGGGGGCAGGAGAGGGACGTCGGGGGAGGCGGGGTCGGTACCCGGATTCCTGGAAGCCCGGGGCACATTCAGTTGGCCTGAGTCCTCCCACGGCGGTGACCTCACGGGGCAGCACGTGGTGTCGGCCTCGGTCGTTACTGTGTCCCCAGAGCGTGGGGCACGGCCGGGTATACAGCAGGCGCTCGATACATGAGTTGCATGAAGGACTTACACTTTCCCCTTGGGTTTGCGTGGACCCTGGGAGGGGGTGGGGGCGCAGGTGACACAGCAGGTGGTGACATAAGTGGACGTCCTCGGGGTCCGCTGCCGGCACACTTCTCGGGAGGGGGCTAGGGACGTGAATCTTTGAACCTCTGGAACGTCAAGTCCAGGTTCTGTGCCGGGGGCTGTGGACACACTAAGCGCTTTGGAGCAGAGACCTGAATAAAGCGAGGGGGCGGGCCCGGCACCAGCTGTGGAACAGAGCTCCAGGCGGAGGGCACAGCCTGTGCAAAGGTCCTGGGGCAGGCATGTGGGAGGAGCAGCGAGGAGGCCGTGTGGCTGGAGCAGAGGGAGGAGGGAGGGCAGGGAGGGGACGGGGCAGGTCGGGCAGGGCCTGGGGGGCCACGGAGAGGACGCAGCTTCCATATATTTAGGGACCCAGACGGAGCCCAGTGTGATGGCGGCCAGGACCGAGGTTTGGCCGGGGGACCAGGGAGGGTGTGCGCGGGGCCGAGGGCCAGGGTCGCGTGCGCGGAGCTGGGATTCCAGGGCCTGGCTTTGCTTCTCTCTCTGGCCGCCGGCGGGAGGCGGACGTGGCAGCGGCCGAGCCAGCGACGCTTGGAAGCCGCCGGGCCCGAGAGGAAACCCCAGAGCCGCGGCGGACACGCGCCCGGGCGGGAGCCAGTGACGCTGGGGGCTCGGCTGGCCGGGCCTGTCCTCATCCCGAGGCGACGATCATGTGACCCCCAGCCCCGAGAGACCAGAGACTTTGCTGTGTGTGTTGTGGTGACAAAACTCTCGTCACATCAAAGTCACCATTTTAAGCATTTTCAGGGCACAGCTCAGCGGCATGAAGCACATTCCCGTTGCTGTGCCACCATCCCCTCCATCCATCTCCAGAACTTTCCATCTCCCCAAACTGCAGCTCTGTCCCCATGAAACACTGACTCCCACCCCTCCCCCAGCCCCGGGTCCCCCATCCTTTCTGTCTCTGTGGATGTGGCTCCTCTGGGGACCTCCTGTGAGTGGACCACACAGTGTGTGTCCCTCTGTGTCTGGCTCACGTCCCTGAGCATCACGTCCTCCAGGTCCCTCCACGCGGGAGCAGGTGTCAGGATCTCCTTCCTTTTCACGGCTGCGTAGTATTCCAGGGTGTGATGGACACACTGTGTGCGTCCGTCCCCCATCCACGGCCACCCCGGTTGCCTCCACCTCTTGTGACTGTGGTCGTGAGTCACCCTGACCCCTGCTTCTGACCCTTGGGCTGTCTCCGCAGTGGCGAGGTTGCTGGCAGTGGGGTCCGTCACTCTCTGACTTTTCCGGGAGCCGCCAGCTGCTCTCCGCCCGGCCGCCCCGTCTCACGTGCCCCCGACGTCACCCGTGGGCTCCCGTCCCCCCCCCCCCAAAATGTCCCCGAAGCTAGACAGGTTCTAGAATAAAACTCCGTTTGAGTCACAGCCCTTCCCCGGGCTCAAGAGTGACCCCAGGGTCCCCCGTGGCCCCACGGGTTCCAGCGCCCCATTCCTCCGTCCCCAGCGCTGACGTCACCTCCTCCAAGGGGTCCTCCCTGACTTCTCTGCCAAGAGCCGCCCTCGGTCCCTCGGGACTGAGAAGGACGTGAAGTGATGCCACCCCTCGTCGCCGTCTGTCTCTGGTCCTGCCCACTGCCCGGCACGTAGTAGGTCGTCCCTGAGCATCTGCGGGACGCGGGCCGGGTGGCACCTCCGTCCCCCGGTGACGGGATGGAGGGGTTGCCCGGGGGGGAGGGCAGGGCGAGTTGGAGGCCGCGGCGGCGCCTTTGTCATGCGCGGGGACAGGCCCCTTGGGCTCGTGGCCACAGCGAGAAGGAACAGTCCGTCCCCACTGTCAGCGGATCCAGTTTACCTTTCGATTGTCGCCGAGCTCACGTGTTTGTTTGAGCGGAAAGCTCCAGGGGGTGGTGACATTCCGGCTGCACGTGACTCTCGGGGCCCCGGGAAGCCGAAAGAACTGGTCCCCGGCCAGGCCGGGGTGTCACAGCTGCGGGGGAGGGCCAGAGTCTCGCTTAGACTAGCGTGAGTGTGGTTGGCTGTGTTTCGTGGGTGGTGCTGAAGGGCCTCCGGTGTCTCTCGGGGACCCAGGGCTTTGAGGAACGTCCCGGAATGAGCGGAGGGCGTGAGCCATGCGGATGCTGAGGGAACAGAGCTCCAGGCAGAGGGCACAGCCCGTGCAAAGGCCCTGGGGCAGGCGTGTGGGAAGAGCAGTGAGGAGGCCTCTGTGGCTGGAGCAGAGGGAGGAGGAGGACAGAGGGAGGAGGGAGGGCAGGGAGGGGACGGGGCAGATTGTGCAGGGCCTGGGGGGCTGCAGGGAAGACTCAGCTTCTCCCCAAGGGAGGGGAGCCTGGAGGGCTGCGGGTGGAGGAGGGGGAATCCCAGCCCGGGGCTCTGTCCTCCTGATCCCAACACGGGGATCACCCCAAACTACTGACTGCAAGGGCCCCGGGGCCTCCCTTTGCCAAAGACACGGGACCCGGATGTGAGGCCTCGGGGTGTCTGGGTGTTGATTCCAGGCCCCTCGCCGTGCGCTGGTGCTTTGTGAGTTTGAATATGCCGTTGCTTGTCTTTGTGCCTCAGTTTCCCCATCTGAAAAACAGGGACGATAATCACGTGTGCCTCGTGGAGGAGTTTTGGAGATTAAATGAGTCCGGAGGTGAAACTGGCAGCCCAACATAGTCAAAGGAATGACTCACTAAGTGTTAATTATTGGAATATGCCATTTCGCACAGAGTGGCCCGGTCAGTACTCCTGGTCTCAGCCCCTCGCCCGCCAGGGGCCGCATCCCCGGCTTGTGTGACCTCCCTTGCCCGAGGTTCAGCCTGAAGTCATCCTCCTGGTTTATTCGCTGACTCTGTGCCTGTCACCCCCCCCCCCCCCCCCCCCCCACAGGACGTCAGGGCCACGATGGTGGGGATTTTTGTCCCTGTTGGCCACTGCTGTGTCCCCCGGGGCATCTGACACCCAGGAGGCGCTCAGCCGTCAACCTGCTGCGTGGTCAAAAGAAAGAAGATGGATGAAGAAACGGAGGCTCAGAGACATCGAGGAACTTGCCCAAGGACACACAGCTGGAAGTCGGCCGACTTTGAGTAAAGGGCCAGATAGGAGACACTTTAGAGCTGGAGGTCACTTATGGTTTCTGTCACACGTTCTTTCTCCTTTGAGGATCCTTTAAAAATAGACAAGACCCTTTCTTTTCCTTATTGCTTCCGCTAAGGAGCCTTTTTCGATTTTTTTTTCCTAGTCACTCCGCCCCCTGGAGCTTTCCTGTCACAGCTGCTTTATGTGTCTATGGTTTATACAAAACCAGCAAAATTCTGGAGCCCCCTCACCCCCTAGAATCACTGACAATGGACGGATCTGAAACGGGCTCTCTGAGCCGGGCCTCAGTTTCCCAGCCTCGTCCGACGGTGCCAGGGGGCTCTGACCGTGGCGAGAACTCGGCCCGGGGTCCGTCTGTGCAGCCGGGGGTCTGAGGAGACGGAGAGAGGGGGAGTGGTCGGTGCTGGGTTTTTCCTGATTTCTCACGGAAACATCCAGAGCAGCTCAGCCCAATTGACCTCTCCGTGATGGGGGCACATTCGGCGCCGTCTGATGTGGTCGCCACCAGCCACGTGGGGCACGGAGTATTGACAGGTGACCGGTGCGTCGGAAGTCTTGGAAATTTAAGTTCAGGGCAGCTGATTTTTTTTTTTTTTTTTTGAGGAAGATCAGCCCTGAGCTAACTGCTGCCAATCCTCTTCTTTTTTTTCTTTTCTTTTTTTTTTTGTGCTGAGGAAGACTGGCCCTGAGCTAACATCGTGCCCATCTTCCTCTACTTTGTATTTGGGACGCCTACCACAGCATGGCTTGACAAGCGGTGCCGTGTCTGCACCCAGGATCTGAACTGGGAACCCCGGGCCGCTGAAGCGGAACGTGCGCACTTAACCGCTGCACCACCGGGCCGGCCCCAAGGGCAGCTGATTTAAATGTCAAGTCGCGTGTGGCTGGTGGCTCCCGACGGCCCCGGGGTGGGGGTGGGCGTTTCCAGGAGCCAGTGACGGACGGGCAGGTGGTCACCGGGGGGATCGGAAACAGTTCACGGTGTCACAGACGAGAAAGGAAGACGGCAAAGGACAGAGGAAGGAGGTCCTGACACCTGCTCCCACGTGGATGGACCTGGAGGACGTGATGCTCAGGGACGTGAGCCAGACACAGAGGGACACACACTGTGTGGTCCACTCACAGGAGGTCCCCAGAGGAGCCACATCCACAGAGACAGAAAGGATGGGGGACCCGGGGCTGGGGGAGGGGTGGGAGTCAGTGTTTCATGGGGACAGAGCTGCAGTTTGGGGAGATGGAAAGTTCTGGAGACGGATGGAGGGGATGGTGGCACAGCAACGTGAATGTGCTTCATGCCGCTGAGCTGGGCACAGAAAAATGGCTAAAATGGTCAATTTGATGTTCTGTCTGTTTAACCACAACCTGAAAATGAAATTGAGAAGAATTGGCGACGGCGCAGACTCCCGCGTCCTCGGATAGAATTTCCTCCGTTCCCTTGTTTCCCGTATTTTCACTCTGTTCCTGTTACTTAGAATCGAGAACACGCTGGTTTAAGTTCAAACACGCCCCCCCCCCCCCCCCCCCCCCCGCCCTCCCGGGGCTGGAGAAGGAAGAGAGCGTCTGCACGCCCCCAGGGACCCCCGGGGACCCCGGCCTGGCCTCACGTCGGGCGCCCACCGAGGCCCCTCTCCTGCGTGGGCTCAGGATTGTTCTGGAAGAAACGGAGCCGAGGGCTGTGGATCGGGAAGCGGGAAACGGAACCGTCCCCACTGGCAATGACATGACGGTCGGCGTAGAAAACCCAAGGAAAAAAAAGCCCTTGGACCTCAAGACAAGGTTGACACTCAAGGCTGGGACAGGAGACCCAGGAGCCGACACGAAGAGCGCAGCCCTGCCGGCGTCCCCACCCTGTCCTGTGTCCCCGCCGGTTTGGCGCCCGCCCTCCGACCCGGGTTGTCAGCTGGCTCAGCGACCCAGCATCCCCGGTGAGCGGCTTGCTTCTCTTCCCATTTTACAGACCAGGAAACTGAGGCTCAGAGAGGTCGTGTGGCCGGCCAGAGGTCACACAGCGAATATCAACGAGATAAAGGCTCCACGCTGGAGCCCGCCCGTTGCTTTTCGTGGTGCCCAGTACCAGCACCCAGCCCAGAAACAACAATGACGATGTTAATAATAGTAACAAAGCTCCCTCCGATGGCTGACATGCGGACCACGTGCCAGCCGCGGTTTGGAGCGCCTCACGGCATTGGGACCACCTGGCCCTGCACAGAGGGCATCGGGGGACGTGCTGTGGTTGTGCCCATTTCGCAGACATGCAAAGAGGCACAGAGAGGGCAGGCGATGGGCCTGAGGCACACAGCCCAGCTGCCAGGTCCCCAAGCAGGAGCCGCGGGCCGGGCTCAAGACGCACTGCCCCCCCCCCCCCGCCCCCCGGGAGGCGCCGAGTGCCAGGCGGGCGGCGCGAGTGTGGGCGCCCGGCCCCAGAGGGTCCTGTGCCCGCGGCCTGGAGCCCGCGCGGCCGGCTGCCCAGGCTGGGCCCTTCCCAACGGCGGGGCTGGCCAAGCGGGACTGGCCGCCTCCGAGGGGCCGCCGGCTGCCCAGCCCGGGGTGGCCGCAGGGCACGGGGCCCAGCCAGGCACGGTCCCCTCAGCCACCGCCTGGCCCCGCCTGGCCCGGCCAGCGAGGGCTGCCCGCATCCATGCTGTCGTGGGTGGGGAAACTGAGGCACGGGCCCGCTCCCGTGCCGCTACGGCAGCCTCAGTGACTATTCCCACAACAACCCCGACGGCACTGACGCTCCAGAGGGGACGTGACCTCGGAGGCTGCAGGGCTGGGATGGGGACTCGGGCGTCGGACCCCAGAGGCCAGTGGCTCCCGCACGCCCGACCCCGTGACCCTGAATAAAATAACCCCCGGACTTTCGCCGCTCCCCCCTCGGTTTTCCTCGTCTGTGAAATGGGTACGTCACCGTCCCAGCCCTGTGGCTCCTGCCCTGTCACCGATGTCGTGTCTGCTGGGACCCACAGAGCGCCGCGTGTGCGGCCATCGTAGGGGTTTCAAATAACAGTAATAATAGCGACGTGACGGACATCACCTTGGCGGGTCTGGAGGCCTCCTCCCGCCTGGAGCGCGGCCCCTCTGTTGTCTCCCGCCACCTCCTGGCCACCTGGTCAGGCCTGGGCGATGCTCACGCCCGCTTGAAAGAGGAGAAAACGGAGGCTCAGAACAGTTGATCGACTTACCTGAGGTCACACAGCATGGACTTCCTGGCTTTGGGGTGTGGCAGGAGGGAGGGTTTCTCTGATGGGGATTCGGGCCGCTTCTGACCTGAGAGGGCAGCGGGGGTGCGGGGTACCGGGGTTGCAGCCGGTGGGGGGCGCAGGGGCCGCAGAAGGAGCTGGCGCCAACACGGCGAGGGTGCTGTCTGCCAATGAGCCGGGTTATTTTTAGATACGTGGGGGGAGGGCAGGTGCTGGGGGGAAGGGAGCCCCCAAGTGAGGTGGGTGGGCAGGGGTGCTGCCACTGCCGAGGGATCCCCCTCAGCCCCCTCTGTGGGCCACCAGGCCTTGGAGGGCAGAGGCCGAGGGCTCAAGGACTCGTCTCTCTGGGCCTCAGTTTCCCCATCTGTAAAGTGGGCATAGCGACAGCTCCTACCTCACGGGGGTAAGCAGGATTCAGTGTTACCCTCACTGCACGGGCAGGGAAACTGAGGCTGAGTTCTCGCCGCATGCCAGCACGTAGGAGTACCGGCGCCCCGGGGACCCTCGCTGGCGCCTGCAGGTGCCGGGTTGAATGTCCAGACGCCCTGGGGCAGCAGCCGAGGGAGGGGGCCCGGCCGACCCCCGGGGCCTGCGGGTTCGGGGACCCCTGCTCCACGGCACCGGCCCAGCCTCCTGGGAGGGGCGGTCCCTGCAGTGTCACCATGTGGTCCTCCCTCTCTTTGCAGACGCGGAGCAGAGCGGCAGCCCCCGGGCGGGCATGGGCTCCGACCAGGAGGACAGCAAGCCCATCACGCTGGGTGAGTGTGGGGCCCCGGCCCCTCGATTTGGGGACCGTCGTCCGACCCCCCCGCCCCGTGGGAGCGGGACCCTCGCGAGTGTAATGGATTCGTCCCTCGCAGCCATGCTGGGGGTCGGGCGCCGCTGTGGTTCCATTGTGCAGAAGGGGAAACTGAGGTTCAGAGAGGTTCGGGGGCGCCCGGGGAGCTGGGCGTGGAGCCCACGGGCCTGAGCTGCCCGCGTCTGGGCTCCGGGGGGCTCACCCCACGGGGAGGCCCCAGACGGCCCGCGGTTCCTGGATGAGGGACAGAGGAGGACGGGCAGGTTCTGGGGGGGCAGTGGGGGAACTGGGAGCGGAGCCTGAAGACCCGTCCTCGCCCCCCGTCTGTCCTCCCCAAAGTGGTCAGAGGGTAGCCGGGAGCCCCTGAGTCGGGTCTGCCCTCCTCCACTCGCAGCCCTCCAGGCTCCCCTCCCCCTGGGGAGAAGCCCGAGTTCTCTCTCCCCCTTGCTCCCTCTGCTCCAGCCGCACAGGCCTCCTCGCTGTTCCTCCAACACGCCAGGCCCAGTCCTGCCCCAGGACCTTTGCACGGGCTGTGCCCTCTGCCTGGACAGCTAACTGCCCTCCCTCTCCAGATGACCCAGGTCTCAGCTCACGGTCCCCCCTCTCAGAGCCATCTTCCCCGAGCTCCCCCAGCTCAAGCAGCCTCAGCTGCTATTGTTGGGCGCCCTCTGTTTTATTTCCCCTGGAGGAAGTTGGTGATGGCATATGTGTTCGCCCCGTTGCTTAGCGATTCTGTCCGCGTTTGCTTCTCTCTCCTAATGGAACGTCACCTCCTCGAGGGCCGACGTTTTCATCCGTCTTGCTCACCCCTGTGCCCTTGGTGCCTGGAACAGGACCTGGTACACAGGAGGCGCTCAATAAGTATTCGCAGCACGAAAGAAAGGAGAGAGGGACAGATGAAGCAGAGGGGAGGAGAGAAACTCCAGGGAGGGTATTTCAGGGACCAGGAAGGAAAGAAGAGATGGAAGGAACAGCGGGTGGGGAGGGCCGGCTCAGGGTGGCCGGATGGTTCCAGAAGGTTCGCAGGGCGGGCCGGGCCGCTCCTCACTGGCCCTGTGTGACCCCGAGGCCTCCCTGGCCTCCTGCTGTCCCCAGGCGCCTCCCTCCCGGCCAGATGTTCAGGGTCGGCGGGGGGGGTGGGCTGGCCTGCTCCCGGGGGAGCTCGGGCCACTGCAGGGGTCACTTCCTCCGGCCGTCCACCCGCCAGGGAGTCCCCGGGGCTGGAGTGCGCGCTCCGCACAACAGGAAGCCCCGGAGGGAGGGTGCGGGGCTGCTGACACCAGCTGGCCAGCTGGGGCGGCAGGAAACGGCCACGGCCACTTCCCCTGGACACCAGGGGCCACCGCCCTGTCCGCAGGGATGTCCGGGCGCCAGCCTCCCAGCGTGGCCCCGGGGCGGACAGTAAGTGTTCAATAAACGGGGCGCGCACAGCTTGTCGCCGGGGAGGCCGGGGTGGCCGGGGTTCCCAGACCGGCCAGCCGTGGCTTGGGTCTGGGACAGTGGCCTGGGAGCCGGTCCCCGCGGTCCCTGCTGCCCCCTGGGGGCCCAAAGGAGAACTGCTCCCCGCCCCCACCCCCGCCTCCACCAGGACCCCGGTCCCGCCTCCTCTGTGCCCCGTCGCCGGCTCCTGTGCTCCCGCCCTGTTGGCCTCCAGCCGGCTCCTTTGCTCCCGCCCTGTTGGCCTCCAGCGCGCCGGGTGCCTTCCAGCCCCAGGGACTTTGCACGGGCCGTTCTCGCCGCCGGGAACATCGTGGCCCTCGGGGAGGGGGCAAAACCCCGCGCTGAGCAGCATCCTGCTGACCGCGGCCTCTGCGCAGGCTCGGTTCCCGGTGCTTCCCGCGTGGCACCGCGTGTGCGCCTTGCTCGGCCCGACCGTGAGGTTGGTGGGGAAATGTCACCCTCTCCGCGAGGCCCTCTGGGAGCCCTTTGTGTGAAATGGGTCCCTCCTCCCCGCCCCCGCAGCTCCCCCACCCCACCTGCCCGACCTCTGTTTGACTTTATAATCCTTTCCCACATTTTTTATTGTGGTAAAATGTACAAGATAGAAAATGCATCCTTTTACCCATATTAAAATGTACAATTCAGTGTTGTGCACCGTCACCTGTGTCTAGTTCCAGAACATTCCATCATCCCAAAAAGAAACCCCGTCCCCATTGGCATCACCCCCACCCCCTCCCCAGCCCCTGGCCCCCACGAGCCCGCTCTCTGTCTGTGGATTGGCCTGTTCTGGACGTTTCACGTCAATGGGGTCACACGCCGTGTGTCCTTCTGTGTCTGCTCCTCTCCCTGAGCGTCGTGTGTGCAGGTCCGTCCACGTGCGGCTGTGTCAGGGCCTCGCTCGTCTTCCCGGCTGCGTAATATTCCAGTGTGTGGCTGGACCACATTTTGTGTGTCCGTCGTCCACCAGTGGCCAGTGGGCGGGTCCAGTCTGGGCTGTGGTGAATGTGCTGCCATGAATGTGGGAGCACAGGCTTTTCACTTACTGAGCTCCGTGCCCTCCGCCCAGGCTGCACTGGGGCCCAGGAGGGCAGCCACTCCCATGGGTCTCGTTCCCGGCGAGCTTCTTGACGACACGGGTCCTGCCTGTGAGGGCGCCGCGGCCGGGACAGGCCTGCTCCGAGCTGTCCGAGGTTGGCCAGGGCTCCCACCCTGCTGCAGCCAACCTCAGTTTCCAAATCCGTGAAATGGGTTCAAACCACCCCAGTGGGCAGAGGAGGGTCCCTCTTCCTTTGACGTTAGGCAGGAGGGGCTCTGGGGACCTGGGGGTTTTGACTGCGGCCCGTGGACCCTCCAGGCGGCCGGTGGTTCTGAGCCCCCGCTGTCCGCCGGGCGCTGGGCAGAGACACCCCTGCCGGTGGCCCGGAGCTCCCAGCCTGGAGGGAGAAGGATGTGGAACCGTCGTGTCGCAGGGGCGATAAATGATGCAAGGGGGGCAAGCGGCCGCCTAGGAATCCAGCTTCACATGTCACAACCACCCAGATGATGGGGACACAGTCCCCACCTTCTAGATTACAGAGCGTTGAGGCTCGGGGAGGGGAAGCGGCTTGCCCAAGATGCCAGGCCGAGTGGGCGCCTGAGCCGGGCTTTGAACCCGGGTCCAGCCTCCACTGGCATGCCCCGGATGAAGGCGAGGCTGGATAAGAGGCCTCCCCGGGGGAGGGGACCCTGGCTGGGGCTGCAGCGAGGACGACGGGGGAGGGGCTCAGGAAGGTCGGCTCCCGGCGGGGTTGGGGGGGTCGCGGAGGGACGCCCCCAGCGGGCTGGAGGGGCTCAGCTGGCCGTGCTGCTGCCGTGGGGACGGAGGAGGGGACCTGCCGGGGAGCCTGGGCGGCCCCGGTGGTGGGGGGACGAGGAGGGAAACGGACCCGGCTCCGCAGCCGCCCGCTGACCCCCCGCGTTCTCCCTGTTCCAGACACGACTGACTTCCAGGAAAGCTTCGTCACCTCCGGCGTGTTCAGTGTCACCGAGCTCATCCAAGTGTCCCGGAGTGAGTGTCCCCGCCCACCCTGCGCTGGGACCGGAGGCGGGAGGGGCTTCGGGAGGGAAAGGGTCCCAGGGGGAGGGGAGAGGCTTGGGGAAGAGGAAGTAGCCGCCCCCCCCAACACTCCCCCTCGTCCCCTGCAGCCACCCTCTGTCACCAAGCCAGGCTTCCTAGGAAGGGCGGCCTCCAGGCCCCTCCCAGAGCCCAAGGTCAGGGTGACAAGTTCCTCCCCAGGAAACAGACTCCAAAGGCTGAGTGGAGGATTTGGAGGACCTTCCACCAGCATCCCTCCTTCCTGGGGCCTCCCCCCGCCCCCCTAGAGGGTCCCACCCCACACCCACCATGCTTCCTGTCCCCTTCCCTATGGATCTGCTGGGGACCCCCTGCCCTCCCCCTGACACCCCCGTTTGAACCTCACCCCAGGGAGCTCTGGGCGCTGTCCCGCCTTATCCCTGAGCACCACCCTCTCTGTGCAGATCAGCAGAGCCTGGCTTCTGGGGGAGCCGGGGAGAGCTGGGCTCCGGTTCTGGCTACGCCTCTGCCTCACAGTGTGACCTTGGCCTCTCTGGACGGCCTTGGGCTTCTGATCCGTAGAATAAGCCCACTTTTGGCCAAATTAGGAACCAGCCCGGGTTTGCAAAAGGGGTTCCCCTTTGGACAAATGGCCCCCAGACGGCTCTCCCCACCCCTCCAGGGTAAATTGCTCCCTCCCTCATTCTCCTCTGTGTCGCCCCCTGCAGCACCCGTGGTGACTGGAACAGGACCCAACTTCTCCCTGGGGGAGCTGCAGGGGCACCTGGCCTACGACCTGAATCCAGCCAGCACCGGCATGAGAAGAACGCTACCCAGCACTTCCTCCAGTGGGTACGTGCCCCGGTCCCCATCTCCATCTGGGGCATTTCACGACCCCTCACCCACCTCCATGTGGCCCCACTTGGTTCATTCCTTTCCCTGGAATGCCTTTTTTCACGGTCCACTTGGGCAACTCCTACTCATCCTTCAAAACCCAGCCCTGAGTGCCCTGACACCCACTCGGGGTTCCCACCGCCTGGTGTCCACGGGCCCAGCCCTTGAGACTGCACGAGGATGCAGACACCCGCTTCTTGCTGAGACAGGCCGTGTGCTGTGACCTGATCACCCTGCGTTGGCCTCAGTTTCCTCATCTGTAAAATGGGATCAGAATCCCACCGGGTTGTTCTCAGGATTACAGTGGTCAGCCAGGCCTTTGGGGCTCGGGTGTCCACCCTGCTAGTTTGCCCTGTGACCTCGGCCGGGTCCCTCCCTGCCTCTGGCCCCACGTGTCCCATCCAGGCAACGGGCAGGATGGCACAGGTGTTAACTGAGAACCGGCTCTCCCACAACGTCTCTCGCGATAGCACCCGCCTCGCCCCGCCCCCTCGGGACCGGAAGTCCCAAAGCCCGCCCCGCCCCCCCACCCCGCCCGCCCCCCTCCGCGTCTCCGTGGTAACCGGCGTGCGTTCTTCCTCCCTCGCGCCTTAGGAGCAAGCGGCACAAATCGGGCTCGATGGAGGAAGACGTGGACACGAGCCCCGGCGGCGATTACTACACCTCGCCCAGCTCTCCCACGAGTAGCAGCCGCAACTGGACAGAGGATATGGAAGGAGGTAGGGCTGGCGGCGGGGGCGGAGCCGGCCTTCCGGTCGTTCGGGGGGGTGGGGGGGGGGGGAAACCGCGGCGGGGACTACGTATCCCGGTAGGCACCGCGCGGGCGCCGGGGAGCGGGAAGCAGGCCCGGAGCCGCGGGGCCTCCTGGGAATTGTAGTAGTGAGGGCTGCGCGCGCCTGAGAGGCAAGTCCGGATTCGCGATCCCGGAGCTCTTGGGTTCCGCTCGGGCGGGGGAGGGCGGAGACTACCCGTCGGCCGGCTTTCCTGCCCTCTTCCTTTTAGGGCGTCATCTCTGTGGGGTTCCTGACTCAGTAGCCATTCTGATCGACAGGGGCCTTCTTCCTGGGGTCCGACGTAGACTGTCCTCTATAGGGTCCCCGCCAGAGGGTCCCGGGATGTAGGGTCCCTTTTCACTGGCGTCCTCCCGGGAGGGAGTTTCCTTTTTGCGAGCATCTCGTCCCCATGGGACCTTCCTCCCTGGGATTCCAGATGTCCCATCACAGCGGCCTCTGCCGGGGACACTTCGTCCTGCTGCTCTTACAGGGTCCCCTCCAGGGCGTCTTTCTCCTGGGGTTCCCATTCTGTAGGGTCGGCCGTCCCATACCCAGCTCGTCAGCATCCTTTGTCCACTTACCGCCCCCCAAGGGCCTTCTCCAAGATCTCCCTTCCACGGATCCCCGTCTCCACCGCGGTCCTGCCCCCCAGCGGGCCGGTGCCCGTGACTTTGGAACCGTGTGACCCTGGAAGGGCGCCCCGCGTCCCTCGGATTCTTGGTGGGGTCTGTGCCCCACAGTTTAGGAGCATCTGTCCGTCCCGTCTCCCTTTTTGAGGGTTCACCCTAGGGCCTCACGTGGGATGTGAGGTCCACCAGCCCTTATGGCTTCCGGGGACGCCGCCCCTCGGGGCCTCAGTTTCCCTATCTGTAGGATGGAGACATTGGTACCTGCAGCACCCACCTCGTGGGGTTGTCACAGGGACTAAGTGAGTTAGTACATTCGATGTCCCTAAAGCAGGCCTGGCGCATACTAAGCACCCCATAAACCTTAGGGTTTGTTTTTTCTTCCCTCCTCATCGCTGTTAACACAGGGTCTGCTTCCTTATAAAGATCTGTCTATACAATGTGCCCCACCCACAGGATTCTTGAAAAGCAGTATAACGTTACAATCAAGAGGGCAGCGTGAGGCCCGGGAGAGACCTGGGTTCGAATCCCAGCTCTGCCGTTGACTCGCTGGGTGGGCTGTGTAACCTAGGGTGGGTGACTTGACTTCTCTGAGCCTCGGTTCCCTTGTCTCCAAAATGGGAGTGATAAGTCACTCTTCTTTCGGGGTAGTAGAAGGAGGAAATGACAGAATGAGCACAGAGTGACGGAATGGCACATGTGTGCCCAGGAAGGAAGAGAAAGTTTGCTTTTGGTTTTTTTTGAGGAAGATTAGCCCTGAGCTGACATCTGCCGCCAATCCTCCTCTTTTTTGCTCAGGAAGACTGGCCCTGAGCTCACATCCGTGTCCATCTTCCTCTACTTTATATGCGGGACGCCTCCCACAGCATGGCTTGCCAAGCGGTGCCACGTCCACACCCGGGATCCAAACCAGGGAACCCCGGGCCGCTGAGAAGCGGAATGTGTGGACTTAACCGCTGCGCCACCGGGCCGGCCCCAAAGAGAGTTTGTTGTTGGTCGTGTCTTTATAAAACTCTCATCTCTTTGAGTCGGTCTGTAACACATCTGGTTGTGCCATTTGAGGTCCAAGGTGTGGTCTCCCAGAGCAGGCACCGTCTCTGTTTGTTAGGCTCTGATTTATTGGTCAAAGTGTCTCTGTGGTTCTTTGTCGGATTTGTCTCCTAAAGACGCCGCATTCAATAAGCTGTAAGTTTGATTGTGAGAAACAGAAACCCCGAAAGGACAGTGCATTTCTCTTGCAAGTAAATGTCCGGCCATCAGCAGCCCTGGGCAAGTGGCATGTGAGGGACTTAGGTCCCTGCCTTCTGCTCTACCGAATGTTGTTTGCATTCCCAACTTGTGGTCCAAGATGACTGCTGGAGCTCCAGCCATCACGTCTGCATTGCAGCCAGCATGGAACAAGAAGGGTCAAGTCTGGGCCTGTCTTCGCTGTTTAAGAGTAACTCTCAGATCATCTACCTACCTGTTCTGCTCATCTCTCTGCCCCTGAATTACCCATGTGGCCGTGCCCTGCTGCAAGGGATGCTAGGAATTGTAGTCTTGCTTTGGGCAATTGTGTGCCCAGCTCAAATTCAAGGGTTCTGTTACTCGGGAAGAAGAGAGCAGAACTTGGGGGATGGTTCACGTTTGCCTGGTCATTTATGGATGGGGGACAGAAAGCAGCTGTCGGGAACGCTGCAGCTGAAGGGCCCATGTGCCCCCAAAGTGTGTCCTGTTGAGAGTGGAAGGTGCCCCGCATGGGGCCACTGCAGTCCCCAGAGGAAAAATGATAGCCTTAAGCCTTGGATTAGAAAGAAGCAAAGGCCGGGAGTAGCGAACCCAGCTTCCAGTTCAAGAGGTTCAAGAAGGGACAACTGATTTATACAGGAAGGAAATGTGAGAGGCCCCAGGGCTGGGTCTGACCTTCCTGTCCTGAGAATGAAGCGGCCGCAACCGGGGAGGACAAGGAGGAAGCCCTCCCGGGCCCCAGTGTGAGGTGGGGAGTCACAGAGCTGGAAGGGAGTGTCAGAGGGGGTCTGTCCCCCTCCAGCTTGCACTTGGTTACCTCAGGTGACGGCAAACTCACTCCCTCCTATGGGTTTCATCCTCAGGGTGAGCCCATACTGTGTGCCTGTCCCTGCCTTCCAGGGCTCACAGCCTAGTGGGGGAGACGGACTTGGATCTCCTCTTCTCCATGCTTCTCCCCCTCCCCACTCTACTCCCCCTCCTCCCCCTGCCTCCTGCCTCCTCCTCCCCCTCCTCTACCTCCCCCTCTCCCTTCCTCCTCCCCCTCCTCCCTCATCCCCTCCTCCTCCCCCTCCTCTCCCTCCCCCTCCTCCTCCTGCTCCTGGCTTCCTCCAGCTTCCTGTCTAGACAGCTACCAATTAGTTGCTCATTAAGAGGCTTAAGCTGATTACGCCCCTCCCCCTGTTCCTCTGTGGTGGCCGCCACGGGAAGTGCTCAGTGGACTGTGTGTCTGGGAGGGGCAGAGGCCTGGGGTGGGGTCCATGGCAGCCCCACCCAGGCAAGAGCTCCCCCAGCTGCACCCCTCGGCCCCACACACCAGCCTCCAGGTCTCTGCCTGTCCTGTTCCTGGCCAGAAGCGCCCTTTCTCCCCTGCCACCTCCTCCGAGGCCTTCCCTGACTACACCTCCCCTGCCCCCGCCCCGTGGGGCAGGAAAAGGCACCTTCTGCTCAGGTCCCAGAGTGCTTTGCTCTCGCTGCCTCTGTGGCCCTCTCGCAGGGGACACAGCCCCCCCAAGGGAATTATAATACGGGGTGAAGCTGGCAGCTCCCATCTCGCTCCTCTGTCACCCGGGGGTCTTCCCCCGTCTCTTCCTGGACTCGGGGGCTGGCGGGGGGTGAGGGGGGTTGAGTCCAGGCTGCCCCACATCTTAGTCCTGTGGCCTGGGGCAAGTGACTTCCCCCATCAGGGCTCAGTCTCCACGTCTGTGAAGTGGGGGGACCCCTGTAACTGCTGAGTGGGACGTCGTGGGGGTGATGTGAGAGCAGGCTCCCACTCACAGAGGGTCCTCACTCAGGTTCGTTCTGCCCCCAGGGGACACCGGGCCATGTCTGGGGACGTCTGTGGTTGTCACAGCTCCTGGCATCCAGTGGGTGGGGCCAGGGATGCTGCTCGACCCCCACAGCACCCAGGACGGCCCCCCAGGGAGTGACCCGGCCCCAATGTCACAGCACCAAGGGGATCCTGGGCTGTGTGCTCGGGGCCTCCCACCTGCCCGGGCCCCGGGGGTGGTTCTCTCCCGGCCTCCCGCCTGTCCCAGCTCCCGAGGCCCAGCTTGGCCACCAGGTCCGGGACATCCAGGCGGCCAGCAGGGCCTCTCGGGGTGGCCCAGCCTCCAGGCCCAGCCGGCAGAGGCCCAGGCAGCGTTCCCCTCCTCCCAACGGGCCGGGGACAGTGTGAGTTCCAGGTCACGCTTCCTGCCTACCGTGGGGGTGTCCCGGGTGCCAGTCCCTGGGGGACCACCTGCCCCATCCCAGCGACAGGCACTCACACGCAGCATCACGCATGCTCAGAGCTGTCGAGGGCAGAGGTTTGTAACAGCAGAAGCCGATGGCAGCCCGAGTGGCTGTCTGTGTGTCCCTCTGTGCAGTGGCTCCCGGTCCCCCACCGCGGGCTGCTGGGGGAGGGAGAGGCAGGGCCAGGGGTCCTGGGAGTGGAGCCCCGCGCAGGCCCGTGACCCTCTGGTTCCCCCCCTACAGGCATCTCATCCCCAGTGAAGAAGACAGAGATGGACAAGTCGCCTTTCAACAGCCCGTCTCCCCAGGACTCGCCTCGCCTCTCCAGCTTCACCCAGCACCACCGGCCCGTCATCGCCGTGCACAGCGGTGAGCCCCACGGGCCCGGGCGGGGGGCGGCGTGGCCCCTATGGCCAGGGAAGTCCCACTGGCTGTGTGACCACAAGTCCTATTGCGACAGCCGGGCGAGAAAGCCTGGAGGTGCCTCGGTGCAGAGTACCCGGGCCTGGCCAGTCTCTTTGGGCCTCAGTTTCCCCTTCTACACAAAGAGGAGGGGCAGCCCGGGGCTTGTCCCTCAGTCTCCTCCCCTTTTGTCACACTAAAGAGACCCGCAGACAGACCTCGGGGTCACAGAAGGAGGTGGACACCCCTGACATGTGGCTGGACACACACGAGGACACACATGGGCCACACATGGTATGGGGACGCTCCTGGACACGTAGACACATTCCCAGCAGGCAGACAGACTCCAGCCACCGCAGGGTGTGAGCTGAGCTGGTCGGAGGGCACCTGGCCCGCTGTTGGCTCGGCTGTCAGTCGGGCTCATAAGTGTTCCCTCCCGGGGCCATCCTTGGGACTGAGTGAGTGAAATCGCGGTGAGAGCTGGACCACCGCCTGGTACCATTGAGGATGGTCCCGACTCAGTTCCCCACAAGGGCAGATACGTGCACGGGGACCCGGCAGAAATCCAGACAGCGCAGCCAGTCAGACCAGGAGCCAGCGAACCAGGTCCCTGGTACCTGTGCTTGTCAATAAAGTTTTATTGGCGCACGGCCCATGCCAATCGTTGACATGTCGCCTGTGGCAGCTCTCAGGCCACGAGGCGGAGTGAGTGGCTGCAGCAGAGACCCCGTGGCCCCCACAGCCCCAAATATTTACCATCTTGTCAGGGGTGGAAGAGAGAGAACGAGAGAGAGTGACCAGAAATGGACACAGGGCTTCTTTTGGTGGGGAGGGGGCAGGGGAGAATGTTCTAGAATTACAGAGCGAGTGTATTCAGTTACTACATTGTTTAGAAAAACAAAAAAGCAAACAGCACACTAGAGTATTACGCAGCTGTGAAAAGGAGCAAGGCCCTGACACGGCCGCAGATGGATGGACCTGAAATGTCCAGAACAGGCAGATCCACAGAGAGCCGGCTCGTGGGGGCCAGGGGCTGGGCAGGGGGTGGGGGTGATGCTGATGGGGACACCGTTTCTCTCCAGGATGATGAGAACGTTCTTTGAGAGCTCATAGTGATGGTTGCACAGCTCTGTGAACGCACCAAAAACCAGTGACTCGTACACCGTCAAAAGACGAATTTTGTAGGATGCAAATTAGATCTTAATTTATAAAAAATAGCAACCACCCGGCGCTTTACGCAAAAAGCTAGCTGAGACCCAAGTGAGGTCTAGACTCGAACCCTGGGCCCGCCGCCTGCTTGCTGTGTGGCCTGGGACTGGGGTGTGAACCTCGGGCAGCCATCGTGTCATGCTCTGTTCAAATAGACAAGGAAACAACCAGGCAGGGGCCCCGGGCCCGTGGGGCTGCGCTGGAGGTCCCGTGTGCGGGCATGTGGTGACCCCAGGGCCTGGCCCGTGCGGGCTGCTGGGCCTGCTGGCGTTTGTAGGACGCGCCCCCAAACCCTGTGACGCGGAGCCGAGCGGCCAGCGCGACCGCCCCGGTGACCGGCTTCCCGCCCCCGCAGGGATCGCCCGGAGCCCGCACCCGTCCTCGGCCCTGCACTTCCCTACGACCTCCATTCTGCCCCAGACGGCCTCCAGCTACTTCCCGCACACGGCCATCCGCTACCCGCCGCACCTCAACCCCCAGGACCCGCTCAAAGATCTCGTCTCGCTGGCCTGCGACCCGGCCAGCCAGCAGCCTGGACCGGTGAGTCTGGGGGCCCCGGCGCGTCGCAGGTGGCCCCCCCACCCCCCGAAACGGGCAGCCTTTGCCTCAAACGGTGGTGTTTTCGTGGACGACGAGGGTCCCGGTGCCTCGTCGGAAGTTTCCAGGTGTTAGAGCTAGGGCTGCGGCTCGGGCGGCTTTTGCCACACTCCCTCAGTGCTCAGAGCCATCGGGGTTCTGGAACCGCCAGCAGGTGGTTGATGAGGATGTCCCAGTGGTGCCCGAGGCGCGTGGACGGGCCCCGTGAGGTCGAGGGGCGTTGGCATCGCGTGCAAGGAGGGAGACGGGGTACATGGTGGCTCAAGACGGAGAGGAAGGCGGTGTGGGCCCAGGATGCTGGAGGCCCACGGGCAGCCGCCATCCCCGCCACTCTTGTCCTGGTGGCCCCAGCCTGGCCACGGCCCCCAGGCCCCCCCGGCCACCTTAACCGCCTGTCTCTCTGTTCCCCCCAGTTAAATGGAAGTGGTCAGCTCAAACTGTCCAGTCACTGCCTTCCCGCCCAGATGCTGGCCCCCCCCGCCCCCCGGGCTGCCGCGGCTGGCGCTCCCCCCCGCCGCCAAACCCACCTCCGAGGGAGGATGCGCATCGCCGACCTCGCCCTGTAAGCACTCGGGAAGCGGTGCCCGCGGCCGGGCGGGCGTCCCCGAGGGCCCCTCCCCTCCCAGCCGGCCGTGCGCCCAGGCGAGTCCGGTGGGTCCCCACAGAGAGACCCGGGGCCACGTGGTCAGGTCCCTGCGGGGCCAAGGCAGCCTCGGGGGGGCAGCAGGACGAGTCTGGGGTCTGCTCCCTGCTCGCTAAGGGGCCTGGTGCCCCCGTGCCCACCCTGGGCCTCAGAGCCCTCCCCTCACCCCAGCCGCTGGCGGGAGTTGGAGATCTCAAACTGGCAGCCCGAGGGCCAGCCCCAGCCCCCGGGTGCCTTTTGTTCATGGAAAACGAGAATCTGTCATTGTTTTAAAATCGGAACATTTCTCATAAAAGTTCCAGAGTTCTGGATTCTGGGAAAGAAACGGCCTCTACAGGCCTGGTTCCTGCCAGTGACCCGGGCTGGGCCGCGCCTGTAGACGGGACAGTCCCTGTCTGCTCCCCGACCCCAGGAGGCCACTTGGCCTTCTAGAACTTTCCACTCTCTGGATGTGGTCCAGGTGGTAGCTTGGTGGAAGGCCCTGGCTTGGTATCCTCACCTTCTAGAACTTTCCACCGTTTGGATGTAGCTCCGGGTTACACTCGCTGGCCCCTCGTGCACCCCAGTCAGCTGGGAAGCAGCTCCCGGCTCCCCATCCTGGGGTCCACCCCGTCGGCGGGGGCTGTGCCCCCAGCCTCTCCCTGGACCCATGAGCAGGCTTGGGGGAGCCGTCCACCCTCTGCCGGGCCACCGAGCCCCCCCCGTCCTTCCGGTGCCCAGCACCCAGGGTGTCCGCTGCCTCGAAGGCTGAGCTGCCGGGGGGGTCCTGGCAGAGGGTCTCAGAGCCCGCGACCTCTCGCCATCTCAGTCTGCCCCTCGCCCCCCAGTGAGACTCCCCCCAGCTGCTCCATCTGGGCCCCATCCCCCCCCCCCCTGTGCCCCCCCCCGCCCCCCCCCCCCCCCCGCCGCCCTTCTCCCCCGGCGTCCACTGCCTGCCAAGCCCAGGGGCAGCTTCCCGCTATCTGAACGCCAGACACAGTGCCGGGCGCTGGGCTGAAATCCTGTGTGACCTCAGGCAGATGTCCTTCCCTCTCTGAGCCTCAGAACTCTCAGCCGCAAAACGGGACCATCATGGCACCCAACTCGTGGGCAGCAGGGAGCAAGTCGGGGAACTCGATGCGGAGTGGGGGGAATGTGGAGCGTGACATCGGGCGCACAGTGGAGTCAGGATGTGGTGCCGACTGTCACGTGCCTCCCTACTTTCTTATCTGTGAAATAGGACATAAGCGTGTCGGGCTGTGTTGAGGCCACGGAGGGTTCAGTGGGCTCACGCCTGGTGCCCGGCATACAGGAGGCGCTTAATAGATGCGGCCTCAACGCGGATTTCTTCTTCTTCTCCTGCACCGGGCTCGTGGCTGCCGCTCCTGCCTGCTTCCCCCGCAGCCGCCCCCATCACCCCCGCCCGGCCGGCCGAGAACCCTCGGGGACCCTCCTGAGGACCCCCAGCCTGTCCCAGGCCCGGCCCCCCGGCGGCCCCAGTCGTGAATTATTCACTCACGGACAAAGTGTAATCGCCGGGCTTTGGACATAAATAAGTAAACGTCGCTATAAATATCGCATCACCGAACCGGTCCTCCGCTCCCTCCGGGAGGGCAATGAATAAGTAAAGCGCCTCCATAATTCATGGGCCGGGACGCGGCTGGGCGCGGTGGACCGGGCAGGAGCGCCCTGAATAATTCACGTGGCTTCTGCATCCTGCATCTCTCGGCGGGACCCCTGGCCCGCGCCCGTGGGCTCCCCGAGTGCCGAGACTGGCCGGGGGAGGGCAGCCACCTCGGAGGCGCCGGGCACTGGGCACGGAGGCCCGGCTGTGTGACCCTGGGCAGCGGCCGCCCTCTCTGGGCGCCCCCGCGCGCGGCCCTCTCCGCTAACGGGCTCTCGGTCTCTCTCCTCCTCGCAGCCTACTCTACGCCCGGCACGTCCCCTGCAAACCGTTCCTTTGTGGGATTAGGACCAAGGGATCCAGCGGGCATGTATCAGGCACAGGTAGGGGCCGTGAGGCCGGCTGGCGGGGGGGGGCGGCGGGAGGGCGCACAGGGAGAGGCCACCCCGCAGCCGCGCCCCCAGCACGGCCGGCGGCCACTGAGCGTGGCAGGAGGCCAGCCTCCCATCCCCTCCCAGGGCCTTGAGCCCACGCCTGGGGATGCGGCAGAGCTGCGTGGGGCCGGGGTTGTCACCAGCCCGGGCCCATTGTGCAGACAGGACCACTGAGGCCCGAGGAGGCGAGGGGATTTCCCCAGGATCACCCAGCGAGGCAGCCCCAGCTTCCAGCCCCCCAGCCTTTGTCCCTTCCGTGCCGCCGGCCAGAGGGAGCACAGGGGAGGAGGGCAGGGAGTGGCAGGGGATTCTGGGATGCTAGGACAGGTGGGGAAACTGAGGCAGCCTAGGCGAACGTGTGGGCTCCCACCCTCCCCCCCCAGGCTCCAGCCTGCCAGGTGGGGAAGGGCTGGCAGAGGCGGAGTTGGCGTTACTACTGCTGAGTGGGCGCCAGGGTGGGGGAGCGAGGCAGCCTAGGACCAGACAAGGAGGCTCAGAGAGGAGGAGCGAGTTGCCTGAATCTGCACAGCAGTGGCAGGCAGAGCCTCGGTGGCTCTCAGTGGCCTCACCCTCTCTGCCCATGTGTCCCCAGCACCGGCCCTCGGGTCAAGGTCCACATCTGGATTGGCAGACAGTGCCCGCGGGTGGTGGCTGGACCCCCAAGCCCCCTCACTGGTGAGGGCCGTGCCTTCCAAGGCCCAGATGTGCAGGGAAGCCAGCTGGGGGCTCCCCAGCTTCTCCCAATCACTGGAACCTCAGAGCACGGGCATTTATGGGGTCCCTTGGGGCCACGTTCTGAGTCTCCCGCCCCTGTGGAGGGTCCCCTACAGCAGAGTCCCGGGTGGGTTCAGGGAGGAAGTCCCCTGTCCTCAGCTGAGCCCAGAATCAGCCAAGCGGACCAGGCCCAAGGAACCTCCTGCCGCAGCCTGGCTCCCTGGGGACCCTCCGATGCTGGCCGGGTGGCTGCTGGTGGCTCAAGGGGGCCAAAGTGTGTGGGGAGGACCCGGCCGTCCCCTCCCTCCCTGCCCAGGCCTCAGCAGGGGGTGCTGGGGTCAAGAGACCAGGTCCTGCTTTAAACCACTCTGAACCTTGGTCTCTTCTTCTAGCCTTGGGTGCTTCCCAGGGAGTCTGTGAAGGGCCTGAAGCTTAGGGGACCAGTTTCATCCGGAAAGGGCACCAAAGGGCCAAGGTCGCCCCACACTCCCTCTCATGCCCCAAATATTAAGCATTCTGCCTTTCAGAGCTCCGGCCGAGATCCAGATGGGGGGAGGGGGGTCATTTTGCCAGGGTCACCCAGCGAGCTGGGGCAGCCCCAGGACTCCCCGCTTTGGGTTTTGGGTCCCCCACGGCCCCCCTCTCTAAATCCTGGCGTGGATGCCCCTGCCCAGCAGTACTCAGGGGACCAGGCCTCTCCCCTCCCCCACATCCGTCTCCTTCATTATCAGCCTGGGGCGAGGGGGGGGGGGGGGGGGGCGGCGACCCCGAGCCGACCTCCTGGAAGGGGAGGAAAACCGAGGCAGGCACGGGCAGCACCTTTGGTTCTCTATGTTTCTCATCATCCCTCTCCACCAGCAGCCGGCCAGGGACCCAGGGAGGGTGGGACAGGGCTGGCGTGGAGGAACTGGGGGAGGGGGCATCCGGGGCTCTGCCTGGGCGAGGAGGGGGCGGGGCATGGAGCCCCCTGGCGTAGGCTGGCCGGGCAGAGAAGCGTGAGAGTGTCCACGCAGGGGGCTCGGCACCGACCAAGGCTGGGAGTGGTGGAGAAACAGCTGGAACGGGGAAGGCCTCAACTGTGGGGCCACGGGGAGCCACGGAAGGGTTTAGGGTGGGGGGGGCACAGCCTGGTCTGGGAAGTGCAAAGAATTCTCTGGGGCTGGTGTTGGGGGGCAGGAAAGGGAGGTGGCAGATTGGCAAGAGGCTCCCAAGGGAGCCCGGCTGTGGGGGAGGCGAGGCTCCCAATCTGGGTGAACGGGGAGGGCGGTTCTGGGGGAGGACACTGCTGGCCCTGCACAGGCCCGACCATGGGTCTCGGACTGAGGGCGTCCCAGTCCTCGGGTGGGGTCAGGCACCCCAAGACCCGCAGACCCTGAACGGAGGGAAGTGGGGAGGAGGAAGCCCGGAGCCCCTGCCCCCTCCCAGAGCCCCTGCGCAAAGGGCTCAGCTCTTGCTTGCTCGCTCGCTCGCTCGCTCGGAGGCCTCTGCTTCTGGCCCAGTCAGCACTTCTGCCTCCGCCTCCTTTATTCCTGGCGGTTTGCCTTCCTCCGCCCCCTCCTCCAGCTGCAGCCGCTTCTCTCCCTCCCCACGGGCCCTTCCATCTCCTGCCTCCCCCGTCAGTGCCCCTCCCGTCAATATTCCCTCCCCTGATCAATATCCCTTGATCAATCCCCTCCCCTGATCAATAGCCCCCATCAATATCCCCTCCCCTGATCAGTATCCCCTCCCCTGATCAATAGCCCCCATCAATATCCCCTCCCCATCAGTATCCCCTCCCCTGATCAATAGCCCCTGATCAATAGCCCCTCCCCATCAGTATCCCCTCCCCTGATCAATATCCCCTGATCAATAGCCCCTCCCCATCAGTATCCCCTCCCCTGATCAATATCCCCTGATCAATAGCCCCTCCCCATCAGTATCCCCTCCCCTGATCAATATCCCCTGATCAATAGCCCCTCCCCATCAGTATCCCCTCCCCTGATCAATATCCCCTGATCAATAGCCCCTCCCCATCAGTATCCCCTCCC
>NC_060280.1:94987198-94990401 GCF_021613505.1 Equus quagga
AGCCCCTCCCCATCAGTATCCCCTCCCGTGATCAGTGTCCCCTCCCCTGATCAATGGCGGTTGGTCTCCCCCTGGTGGGTTACCTACCGTCTCCATCCCCGCCCCTCAGTCCTGAGCCGACTGTCACTGGCCCCCCGACCCCGAGTGAGGCTGCTGGGCTCTGACGCCCCCGTCCTCCCCCATGTGGTGGGGTGTCGTGTGTCCCTGTCCCCCCCACCCTGGCTGAGCATCTTGCACCCACACTTTCAGCAGATGAGTAAACGGGGGCCAGAGGGGTTAAGCCACATGGCCAGAGCCGCCCTGGGCTCCAGCCAGGCCAGGAGCTACCAGAGCCCGGACCCCACCCCCGGCACCGCGCTGCCTCGGTCTCCCCCTCAGCCAAGGGGGGTGTGTGGAGCTGAGGGTGCCCCCCGGTTCCTGGGGCTGGAGCTGGGGAGGAGGAAGGGCTGAGGGGTGGCCGGCCACCGCGGGGAGGGTCACGCCCAGAGTCTGTCTGGTTGCCAACGGAAACCAGACATGAGGTAATGGCCAAGATGAACTTGAACTTGGCTGGAGGTGGGGGGCTGGGAGCACAGCGCCAGGTCGATGGGATGGCCCAGCGGCTGGCTGCGGGGCAGCGTGGCGGGAGGGGGCGTGATCGATGTTCAGTAGGGGTGGGGGTCCGTGCTCCGCCGACCTCTGGGGGGCGGGGTCCCCAGGCCCAAGGCACATGGGCAACTGGATGTGTTTCCAGGGGAGGGGTCTGTACAGTGGCTTCCCTCTGGGGACCAAGGCTGGAGCTGTCCCAGGCAGGCCTGGCCTCCCACCAGAGCCTAGGTGCCCCTTCTGTGAAGTGGGAGTCATGGGCTCCTCGGGGCCAAGGGGTCAGGCCTGGGCAGGGAAAAGGCGAGGCCTGGAGCCACACCAGCCTGAGTTCCACTTTGGGCACTGCCCCTCCCACGCTGGTGGACTTGGGCAAGTGACTTGACTTCTCTGAGCCCTGGTTTTCTTCACTGTGAAATGGGGGGGCGCATAGTCCCTCCTCCATTGGGCTTCTCAGGGGATCATTACATGGGAAGATATTTTTTTTAAACAAGAAAAGGAAACCACGCTGGTCACAGCGCCTGGATGTGGTGGCGCTCCGTAATGATGCACTCGTTTCCCTCTGAGCGCTGGGGGCAGCCAGGGGCCCCGTCCCCTTCCCCATTCACACTGGGGACAGCGAGGCTCAGAGGTCGGGCTGCCAGATCCAGCAAACAAAACTATAGGACACTCAGCTAGATGTGAATTCCAGATAAACAAAGGACTTTGAATTTTTTTTAAAGAGTATAAGTATATCCCACAAGTTTCAGGGGATATACTTAGACTAGAAGGTTTATCAGGATTCAGATTCCACTGGGCATCCCGCGTTTTATCTAGCAGCCTGCTGGGAGCAAAGTCACTTGCCAGGGGACACACAGCAGGGGATGACAGGTCTGGGGTAGGGGAGACGGGTCACAGGTCACAGGGAGGTGGGGGGTCCTGGGCAGTGGGCGCAAGGTCAGTGGCCGGGCCTGACCCATCTCTTTCTCTCTCCATTTCTCTCCCTGCGTGTCCTCGTCGGCCGCCCAGTCCTGGTATCTGGGATAGGAATTCTTCGCGCGCCCTGCTCCTTGGTCCCGGGAATCCCGGGGGGCCGCCCAGCTGGCCCCCGGGCCACGTTTTCGGTGGAAAGTTAGAGTGAGCAAGAACAGACCCCGACTCCCAGCCCGGCCGAAAAGACAAAACACACAGACACTTATACACAGGAGGGAAAAAGAGAAAAAAAGGCGGAAAAAAAAAAAAAAAAGACCAACGGGGGGAAAAAAGAAAACTCATAAAAATAAACCCACCCAACCAAGAAGACAAGAGGTGAAGACGGCAACGCTGCAGACTCTCGGGACGCCACGGCCACCCCTCCGAGGACCAGGGGCGCCTCCCTAAGTTATTCATCTCCTCTCGCCGCCACCGCCGCTGCTGCTGCTCCGGACACGGGCGCCCGCTCCCGTCTCCGCCCCGGACCAGGTGAGCGCAGCCTGGTGCCCGGGCCAGGCCCAACAGGGCAGGACACCCAGCGAGGCCACCTGTCCCCGCGCCACCACCGCCACCGCCGGGACGTCGCCGGGCCCCCCGCGATGGGGTTTGCCAAGCGGGGAGGCGGGCGCCGGGGGACGGCGAGGACCCCAGCAGCGGGCAGCAGAGGCCGCCCTGGAGGCCGGGGCGGGCAGGGAAGCCACAAGAGCAGAAGAGGGTTGTGGGGAGACCCCGGGTGTCGCCACGGGCCGAGGACGCGTGGCAGGTACCTTCTCAGGAGTGTCCGCGGTCTCGGACCTCCGTCCGCCCGGGAGCGCGCGCTCGCGGGGGTCGCCTGGGGACTTGGGGTTCGGCCCCGGGCCTGCCCTGTTTGGGAGGAGAAGTCTATGCAATTGACCCCCAGCCCCCCGAGGCAGAGGAGGCCACCCCCCACCCCGCCCCCGCCGGCCCGCACCCCCAGGGGAGGGACCCACGTTGCACACACTGTAAGAAATGCACTTTCCGAGGAAGGGGCTGGGGGGCTGTGTGGAGAGGGGGCGCCGTCTGGGGTCTCCATGCGCCGCGCCCTGGGAGGGAGGACCCCCCACTTAGGTTCCTGCAGGTGGGAGGTGAGAGCGAGTGGTTTAAGTGCCTGATTCCCACCGCCCGCCCCCCCCTTGGTCCAGCCGGGATGCGAGTGGCCGCGGGCATCTGCCACCCTCCCCTCCCCCGCAGCCCGGCCACCTCCAGTCGCTGATCCCTCATTGCTACGCCCCCCTCAGAGCTAGAGAGATGGGACCCCCGCCCTGTGGGCCCAAGGGGCAGAGCCGGGCGCCCCCCCAGCGTCCTGCCTGCGGGGGTGCGGGGTGGGGTGTGCGGGAGCCGGCGTGCGCCCCGCGCCTCCCCTGCCAGTGCCTTACATCCTGGAGCCACACCCTCCCTGGTGCGTCCCAGCCCAAAGGGGGACCACGGTTTGCACTTTCGTCCCCCTTCCCCCCGAGAAATGGGGCAAAGGAGAGAAGACGGCCGGGGGCGGCCACACGAGCCCGGACGGGGTGGGGTCCTGGCTGGGGGGGGGGTCATCGGCGCCTCGGGGGGGCCCCCTGCGGCCGTGTAGGGGACCTGCTATCTGCTAAGCATTTTCCGTTGAGCCGCTCCAAAAAACACTAAGCCGGGGACACCGGGGGCCCCCC
>NC_060280.1:95005401-95026687 GCF_021613505.1 Equus quagga
GGAGGGAGGGAGGGAGGGATGAACGAGGCCGGCAGGAGGCTTCCGCTGTAGGCGCCCCGGCACGGTCTGGAGCCTCCGCACAGCCTGGGAGCGGGATGCACGCTTTACTGGGGCTGAGCTGGGTCTTAGGGCACAGTCAGGGTCACACTCCCTCAGGCACTTCCTGGGCTCAGCCCAGAACCTTCCAGCCAGGCTGGTCTCGTCCTGGCTCGTGCACCCCTAGTCCTGCCCCCAAGCCTTTGCTCAGCTTGGATCTTGGTCCAGAAGGGCCCCAGCCACGAGCACACCTTGAGCCCTCCGTCAAAATCACATCTGGACACGGTCGGGACACAGGAGACCTGAGTCCGGGAGGGCCCCCCACACCCAGTCACACGCTTGTGGTCACATAGCCCCACTCTGCAGTCTTGCTCAACAGGTATTTATTAAACGCCTAATGTGTGCCAGGCCCTGTGCTGGGCAGCGGGGACACAGCCAGGATCGAAGCTAAGTTCTAGTCACCTGTTGGAAGCCACCATCTCACGTTGAGAAACCAGTAAATGACTGAGAGCGTTTCAGCTAGTGGGGACCACAAAGAAAGCAAGCAGGGCTGTGGGACAGAGAGTGTCAGGGAGGCCGGCGATTAGGGTGGGGCCTCTGTGAGGAGGACACATGGAACAGGGACTGGAGGAGGAGAAGGCGCCAGACAGAAGATACGAGGAAGGGTGTTCCAATCAGAGCAAACAGTAAGTGTAAAGGCCCTGGGGCAGGAACGTGCACACCCAGGGGAAAGGTCTTCCAACCAGAGTGAACAGTGAGTGCAAAGGCCCTGGGGCAGGAACGTGCTTGAGTTGTTCAGGACAGAAAGAGGTCATCTGTGTGCACCCATCCCTCCCGCCCCCAGGAGGGGGCTCACACAGACCCCCTGACCCCCACCCTCAAACACAGGCGGTACCTCGGATCTATTTCCTGGTACACGTTGGGCTCCAGCCTGATAGCGGACTCCTCCTGGTCCTCAGCTCTGCATGGGAGATGGAGACAGAGGGGTGAGGAGCGGTGAAGGGCGGGAGGCGGGGCTAGCCTCGGCTCAGTGTCCCCTCTATAGGACTCAGGAACTCCAGGAAGCAGGAGGGTTGCCGCATGGCTGTCCTGGGCTACGGGATGGGGGCCGAGGAGGAGCAGGGTGATGGGGAGGCCTCCAGACATTGGGCATCGGCCGGGCAACAGGGGGGAGGGACCAGAGAGGGTTAGGAAGTGGGACAGGGGTGCCTAGCTCTTTGGGGAGCAGAAGGGGGACAGGCGGCGGGGGGGGGGGCAGCGCACAGGCTCCCACCTCACTTTGGAGCACCAGACGCGGTTGGCCAGCATGAGGACGAAGACGATGAACAGGAACCCCACAACGGCAGCCAGGCCCACCAGCCAGGGCTTCAGCTGGCGCCCTGCGGGGGTCAGGAGGTGCGGGAGGGGGCCTCAGAGACGGGGAGGGGAGACGAGAAGGGTGCGGGCGATGCTTGCACGGAAGGGGCTGGGTTTCAGAGAAGAGGGGCGGGGACCCCCGGGATGGGGGGCCAAGCCCCAGGGGATTGTGGGGGAGGCCAGGGCTCCCAAAGGGGCTGACCCCCGTCTTCTGCCGGCCTCGTCCTCATCAGAGGCCTCAGTTTCTCCTCGTGGAAAACGGGGGGGTAGGGGAGAGGAGGCGAAGCCAGGCGCAGCCCATCCCGGGGCCCCCCACGACCCCCCACCGCCCTCCCGGGGGCCGGAGCCCTACCCTGCTGGGCCTCGGCGGGCGCCAGGAGCAGAGCGCCGAGAGCGAGCAGGGTCCGCAGGGTCCCCAGGGTCCCCATGGCCGCGGAGGAGCCGGCAGGGAGCGCGGCGCGGTGCGAGCGCAGGCGGTGATAAGGCGCAGGCGGGTCCGGGGCGGGGCGGCCCTGGCCCCCGGGGGGCAGACTCTGGACCCGGGGTAACAATTAACCCGGAGGCCCGCCCCTGCCCCAGCCTCGGGGTCCCCCGGCGCCCTCCGTGGCCGCCCGGCGCTGTGTGCGCACGGTCACCTGCTCTGAGCACCCCCGGGAGCGCGCCCCGCGCCTGGAGGAGAGGCCTGGGCACCAAGTGGTGCAGAAACAGCCGGCAGCTGGAGTCTGAACCCTCGCGGCCAGCAGCATCTGTCACCCCGGGTCAGCTCTCCGACCCCTGGGAACCCACAGCCAGTGTGAGGTGGGGGCGGGGCCAAGAAGGGAAGGGACCCTTGGTCAGCGTCCACCTTCAACCCCAGCCGGAGACCGGGGCACCCCCGCGCAGATGACTCAGGCCCCAGGCTCCCCTGCCTGTCAACCTTGATCCCGCGGTGATTAGAGCGTGGACCCTGCCCCCCGGCCAAGGGGGACCCCACCCCAGCTGCCACCCCAGGGCGGGACAGCCATGCCTCCAGCACGTGGCAGGAAGGCGGGGTGGGGGCTGGCCCTTCTCCAGGCCTGTGAGACAGCCCCCCCCCCCCCACGCAGGGCCCTTGGGGGCTGGGAGGATGCTAGCATCATTGCACATGCATTTATGGAGCGCCTACTGTATACCTGGAGCCACCTCTCTTCCAGGTCTGACTATAAGCATTGCGCAGACGGACCACTCAGTAGAGAGTGATGGAGCTCAGGCGCCCAGGCCCCAGGCCGGCCTGCTTCAACCAGCGGGACTGGCACGTAGAAAGCTCCTACTGTGTGCCCTGTCCTGTGCAAGAAAGCTCAGAAGGGACGGAAGCCTCGGGCTGTGTCCCCTGGGAGCTCTGGGCCTCATTGGGAAGTCAGGATCCCCAGAAGCAGATCGAGCCGGGGAGCCGTGACCGAGGCGGGAGGAGTGGGGTGGGGGCATTCGGAGGTCGCGGCGCCCAGCAGAGCAGCTAGGGGCAGAACCCCCCTCTGGGAGCATCTGCTTTCCAAGGCAGGTCACCGGCCTGGCCTCTTTCTAGAAAAAGCCATCTCTGCTCCGACCCAGTCATTTCTGGGCCGCGTGCCTCCGTTTCCCCTCTGTTAAATGGGCGATCCGTCCTCCCTTGGCGGATTAAATGAGATAATACGTGCAACGGGCTGACTCAGCACAACAGCAGGCGCATACTGAGTGCTGAAGGAGGGCCCGCTGCTCTCGGGACTATGTCTTTACGTCCAAGCGTTCTTGCTTTGCAGATTCCTGGGGCTTGGTGGAGGCCGGGCAGGGTCGGCTCCAGGTTTGGGGGCAGCAGGAGCGTGGGAACAGCCCGGGGCTGAACCCCCGACGGCGGGGAGGGGCCCCGGCGCCCGGAGGGAGGGCCTGGCCAGGTGTAGGCGGCACCGCCTCAGTTCAGCCTCCAGAAGGAGCTGCGGCCCCCGGGGTCCTTGAAGGCGATGGAGGGTCGGCGGGGGGCCCGGGCGGGGGCTTCTGCAGGGGCCGCCTCGCCGCCGTCCTCGTCTCCGCGCCAGGCCAGGGCCAGCTGCAGGTCCAGCTGCTCCAGGTCCTCGCCCTCCGGGCTCGGGCGCAGCTCCCGGGGGCCATCCTCCTGGTCCGGCTTCGGGCCGAAGGCCCAGTCTGCACAAGGGGCTTGTGAGGACCACCCCACTGTCCCCTGGCCACCCCCACCGCTTGCGCTGCCCCATCGAGGCCCTGAGCCTCCCCAGTGTCCCCTGGCCACCCCCGCCCCCCTGCACTGACCCATCGAGGCCCTTGGCACCCCAGTGTCCCCTGGCCACCCGCGCCCCCTCCCCAGCTAGCAGAGGCCCTGGGACCCCCGAGCGGCCCAGCACAGCCCCAGCCAGGCCCGTGTGGGGCGGCGGCTCACCGGCCAGGTCGTGGGCCAGGTCCTTGATGAGGTGGCCGACAATGGCGTAGGCCACGGCCAGCACGAGGAGCGCGGCCAGCAGCAGGTACAGCACGTACCGCGGCAGGCGGATGGTGTCCAGCTGCGGCGGCCGGTACTCCTCGTAGAGTGGCGGCGTGGGGCTCCAGCCCTCCATCCCCCCCGGGCCCGCCAGCCCCGGCATGGTGGCCACTCGAGCAGGAGCAGCCCGGAGGTGACCCACGCGGCGGAAGTATTAAGGGGCTTTAGGTAAGAGGATCGGGGCTCCCCCGGGGCCACCATCTGCCCGGATGAGTCACGGCGCAAATCGCTTCCGCCCGCCACCCCTCCCTCGCTCAGCTCCATCCTGCGTGCCCATCCCCACCCACCGCAGGGCCTTTGCATGGGCTGTTCTCTCTCCTGGGGAAATCCCTGCCCTGATGGAGCTGACATTCAAGGCGGGAAGACAGATTCTGAGGAAAATACAACCTTAGAGTAAATGATGTCTTGGGTTAGAAATCCAAGAGTGGTATTGATATTGAGGGATGTGGTGAGGCTGTGGGCTAAGGGGTCGGGACCACTAGGAGGGGAGTTAAAGTCTAAAATGTAGGAGCCAAGTCCATATTGAGATGACATTGAGCAGAGACCCAGAGGAGAAAAGGAACCAGCCATGGGGGTACCAGCAGGAAGAACATTTCAGGCCAAGGGCACAGCCGGTGCAAAGGCCCTGGGGCAGGCCCGGGCCTGGTGTGTTGGAGGAAGAGTGGGAAGGCCTGTGTGGCTGGTGCAGAGGGAGCGAGGGGGAGAGAGGGAGGAGGGAGGGCAGGGGCTGGTGGCCATGGGGAGGACTCGGGCATCTCCCCGAGGGAGGGGGCAGCCTGGAGGGCTGCGGGTGGAGGAGGGCCGGACCGACTCAAGGGCTCCCAGGCGCCCTCTGGTGGGGGCTGCGGGGAGGACAGACTGTGGGGGGCGCTGGTCCAGGGGGCCAGAGGAGGCCTTTGTCACGTGCGCGAGCCGAGGGCTGGGGGTCTCGTTGGACCGTGTCCGCGGAACCTCCCTGCACGGGGGCGCTGGAGCTGTCCGCGACCCCCGGTGCTGAAGCCCCAGCTGGCAGGGGGTCCCCGCCTTCGCCCAGGATGGCACCGCTGTTCGGGCGCCGCCGGCCCGAGCTGGTTTCTCCGCCTCGCACGCCCCGACCGGCGCTGGACGGAACCCCGAGTTACGTGTCTCTCCGACTCGGTTCCGAACCCCCTTCTCTATAGGAGGTGACTGCGCCTTTAAGGATCACGGACTACGTCACTCCTGACGTCACAATCGGCCGGGCTCTACAGACAGGTCCGATTCAGGCTGCGGATTGGCTGGTGGTCTCATGAATATGCAGATCACCCCCGCCTCTACCTCGCTCTGGTAGGTTCGAGAAAGAGAGTGGGCGGGGCGGGGCAAGGGGCGGGGCGAGGGGCGGGGCCGGGGATTTTGTGGGGTTTGTTCCCGCCTGGCACACAGCAGGCGCCCAATAAATGCTTGTTGCCGCTGGAATCCAGTAGGAATGACGCCCACTTCTCTGAATTAGGAGGAGGTCCTGTTT
Organism: Equus quagga; assembly: GCF_021613505.1. Classification (NCBI taxonomy): domain Eukaryota; kingdom Metazoa; phylum Chordata; class Mammalia; order Perissodactyla; family Equidae; genus Equus; species Equus quagga. The sequence continues at coordinate 95,010,759 of NC_060280.1, forward strand.
TGCCTTTTCATAATATTATATTATAATGACACTGGCTGTTATTCGCGTGCATGCATTAATCTCCCTGACCGTCTCAACTATCCTGGACGGTGCATGCTCTCTTGAGTCCCACCTTACAGATGAGGAAACTGAGGCTTGGAGCGAGAACGAGGCTGCTCAAGGACCTGCAAACCTTTAGCTGCTCAGCAAATACTGCTATTACACGTGCCTCCATCCCGAGCCAGCATCCCAGAGGTCCAGAATGGGAAAGAGAGCGTTCCCGGCCGAGGCGGAGGGGGCACCGCACGTGCAAAGGCCCTGTGACCCGAGAGAGGAAGGAAGAGAGGGGAGGTGGGCTGACCCTACACGCTTTAAGGGAGGGGCTAAGAAATTTGGACAGGGTGGTGTTTGTGTCCCAGGAGACAGCCCCCTCGCCACCTGCCCCGGCCCCCAGCGCAGCGCGGCGTACACACCCGGTGTGATAAGTGCTTGCCGGCATTTCAAATGAAGGCGTCAATACTGAACTAAGGCGTGGGGCTCTGCTGTCCCCTGCTGGTGGCCTGGGACACAGCGTCCGGAAAGTGACTTTTCAGCAGGATTGACGGACTTTGACAATTCTGTAGTGCTGACTCCGGGGTTTAAATATTAGCTCGTTCATTCCCGCGACAAGCCGTAGAAAGCTGTTTGCGTCTTACGGGGTCGCGTGGCAGAGGTTCCGTGGGCAGGACCTGCAGCCCGGCCACCCCCCGGCGTCTCTGTTTCCCCATCGGTGGGCCAGATCCGACCTCATCGTGTTGCCATGACGATTAAGCGAGTTAATACTTAATAAGGCCCCGGGAACCAGGCCGGGGCATCATATGCGCTCAATAAACAGCCATTCATTTGGGGACATTCCAGGCTTGTTTTGCTCACGATGCGATTGTCCGCGTGGGGATGTGAACTGAGCGAAGTTCCAGGCTCCTCTGGGGGAGGACGGGCCCCTTAACGTCGCCGGGTGCCCTGGGTCCCACCATCAGCCAACCTACCGCTTGCCTGGCTTTTCCTTTCTGTGTCTCCAAACAATATTGCCATTTCCCCAGGTCTGTTCCAGGTACCTTGTGGTTGTTGTCATTGTAGCGGATGAAGTTTTGCTGAGGGGTTAGTCAGCATCGCTGCTTCGTGAGTCACCTGAAAACTTAGTGGCTGAGGGGTCGGCCCAGTGGCTCAGTGGTTAAGTGTGCACATTCTGCTTTGGCGGCCCAGGGTTTGCCGGTTCGGATCCTGGGTGTGGACATGGCACCGCTTGGCAAGCCATGCTGTGGGAGGCGTCCCACACAGAAAGTAGAGGAAGATGGGCACAGATGTGAGCTCAGGGCCAGTCTTCCTCAGCAAAAAGAGGAGGATTGGCAGCAGATATTAGCTCAGGGCCAATCTTCCTCAAGGAAAAAAACCCAAAAAAACTTAGTGGCTGAAAACATTTATGATCTCCCAGTTCCTGTGGGTGGGATGTCTGGGGGAGCTCAGCTGGGGTCTCTCACAGGCAGGGGGGGGGGGGGTCTCGCCTGAAGTCTCGCCCGGGGGAAAGGATCCACTTCCAAGCTCGAGGGGCTGTTGGCAGAACTCAGCTCCTCGCTGGCTGTCGGTCCCTGCTCTGCGGGCCTCTCCATAGGGCAGTGGAGCAGTTGCGTTCAATGTGGGCTCTTTTCCCCAAATAACTCCCATACCCACCTTTGCCCTCCTTTCATCTTAAAAAAATGTATTTAAAATGAATTCTTAATCTACCTGAGTATATTCACTTTGTACAGCTTGTAGCTGACGCTCAGGTCGGCTTTGTCTTGGCCCCCAATTCTTCACGTCCTCAAAGCCATGCCTTCATCATCTTGGTGGATATACTTCTGGTCCCTTCTTCTCATTCTTACGGTCACATACACGTCCCCAGAGAGAAAGTAGAATATATATATATATATATATATATATATATTTTTTTTTTCCTGAGGAAGATTAGCCCTGAGCTAACATCTGACAATCCTCCTCTTTTTGCTGAGGAAGACTGGCCCTGAGCTAACATCCGTGCCCATCTTCCTCTGCTTTATATGTGGGACGCCTACCACAGCATGGCTTTGCCAAGCAGTACCATGTCCACACCCGGGATCCAAACCAGCGAACCCTGGGCCGCCAAAGCGGAAGGTGCGCACTTAACCCCTGTGCCACCGGGCCGGCCCCTAGAATATATATTTTTAAAAGCCACACACTCACGCACACACACACTGGATCATTTCCCGCCGTGTGCATTTTTCTGCCGCTCTCGCCTTCATCGAACCATGTGACCCGGAGACGATTCTCTTCTCTCACGGCCGCGGGATCTTCTGTGGCGGGAATGCTTCTCGGTGGCGGCCACCCTCCAAGGTGGCCCCCGGGGTCCGTGCCTTCGTTGGATCCGCTGTGACCGTGGGCTGGACTTGGTGACTCGACTCCAACAAACAGAACAAGGCAGAGGTGATGGTGTGTGACCCGGTGACAGGTCAGCAAAGGCAGTGTCCTCTCTCTCTCCCTGCCCTTTGAATCACACTCGTTCTGGGGGACGCCAGCCCCCGGGTCCGGAGCAGCGCTACAGACGGGTCCACTTGGTGAGGAACCGAGGCGTCTCGCCAACAGCCACGCGAGGGAGCCATCCTGGCAGCGAGCGGCTCCTCCAGCCCCGGTCGAGCCCTCGGATGAGGCAGCCCCGGCCGACAGCCTGACCGTGACCTCGTGAGAGACCCCAAACCAGAACCACCCAGCCCCGTCTCTCGTGGATTCCCGACCCGCAGGAACAGTGGGAGACGACAAACGTGTGGTGCTTTAAGCTGCTAAATTCGGGGGGGGTTTGTGACGCAGCCGTAGCTGCTGGTACATCCTTGGCGTCCCTCGCCCGTTCCGCCTGCACGAACGGCCTCGTCGCAGCCAGGGCTCCGCCGTCCCGGCAGATCGGTGCTCCCTCCTCGGAGACGCCCGGAGGCAGAACTGCAGTATCATAAGGATGCGCGTTCTAAACGTTTAAACAACTTTGAGCTAAATTTGAAAGCTTAAATTGGGCTACTGCAAATAACAACTTGAATTATGGTCTTACACATTTTGACTTCAGCCCCTACCCAGCACAGGGAAGCGGGATAGCGGACCATTTAAGAGAAGAGCCTGGGTTCCGCTCCTGCTGTGCAGCCTCAGGCAGGCTGCTTGACCTCTCTGAGCCTCAGCTTCCTAACTCACAAAGTGGGGCTCTTAACGGGACACACCTCACGGGGTGGGGGGAGGTAAGTGAGTTAAGTCCTATAAAACGCTTAGACCAGTGCTGTCCGATAGAACTTTGTGCAGAGATGGACGTGTGGCCGCTGAGCCCTGGAAATGGGGCTTGGTGTGAGTGAGGAAGTGAATTTGTAATTTGATAAATTGACTTGAATTCAAATAGCCACATGTGGCTACTGTGTCAGAGGACACAGGCTTGAAACAACACTTGGCAAACAGTAAGTACTTAATAAACGCTTGGCGGGAACATGATCCTGCTGAATCGTCCTCCAGCGTGCTGACTTACGCCCCAGCAGCAGCACAGACGTCACCCCCGTGTCCTCCTAACACCCCGATCCGATCGTGTCATTCCCCTGCTCCAAGCGCTTCCTTGGCTCCCCAGTGACATCCAGACAGCGTGCCGGGTTTGCAAATCTCGCGGCGGTTACAAATGTAGCCCGCTCGGGACTCCCTTTTTCCAGTGGGGGTGGGGTGTTTGCGGTTCGTGTCCACCTTTGCCCTCACCTGCAGCCTGGGGAGGGTGGGGACAGGGCCTGGCACACAGTAGGTGCTTTGTCATGCAAGGGCCTCTGTCACGCAGCCCCTCGCATCTCTGCACCCATCTCTTTGCCGGGTGCTGTGCTCTCAGCCACGCGTGCAACCATCACAGCGTCTCAAGCCTCTGAGTCTTTGCCCAGGCTATTCCTTCCACCCTGAAAACGCTTCCAGGGTTTTTTTCTTTTTGGGAGGAATTTCGAGGCCCCCCGCGGAATGGGGCGGGGGGCCGTGTGTGGTTTTATTTACGTCTTTTCCGCCAAAGCCGCACCATCATCTCTCGGGTCTCACCTCCTCGGGACACTTCTGGGTCCTCGACGACGGCAGGCCCACCTGGGGAATGTCTCCCTGAACCTGCCACGTCAGGACCGATGACCGGGACGCGGAGGAGCGGGAACCCCCGTGCGTGGCTGGCGGGAAAGTAAGACGGGCCGGCCGCCGTGGAGGAGGGTTTGCGGTTCTCAGAGCACTAAATGGAACTGTCACATGACCCGCAGCTCAGCTCCTAGGGGTCCACCCGAGGTAGACGCAGGTGTCCAAATGACAACTCGTACGGGAAGATTTAGTGGCACTGTCACAGTGGCCCCAAAGTGGCAACAGCCCAAATGTCCATTAACGGATCCACACAATGTGTCCCCCCACACGCTGGAATATTACGCAGCCGTGAAGAGGAGCGAGGCCCTGACACGGCCGCACGTGGACGGACCTGCACACACGACGCTCAGGGAGAGGAGCAGACACAGAAGGACACACGGCGTGTGACCCCATGGACGGGAAACGTCCAGAACAGGCAGATCCACAGACAGGGAGCGGGCTCGTGGGCGCCAGGGGCTGGGGGGGGGGTGGGGGTGATGCTGATGGGGACAGGGTTCATTTTGGGCTGATGGAACGTTCTGGAATTACTGGTGATGGTCGCACAACCTTGTGAATGTACTCAACGCCACCGAATTGTACACCTTAAAATGGTGAATTTGATGTTATGTGTATTTTAGCCCAATCTTCTAAAATGTGCATAGTACAGTGTCTCCCCCGCCCCCACCCTGGCTGCATCCCTGAGGGCAGAGGCCGGAGGCATTCTCCACAGTTGACATTCAATCAGTGTTTGTTGAGTGAATGTATGAACACCTGATCCACAAACACCGGCCTTGGCTCCTCTCGAGACCGAACAGTTGGCTCCTTCACCTTGGGGCGAACGCGCCCTCCCTTCCCGGCCTGTCACCTCCCACGTCCCTGAACTCTGACCCGGAGTCCTCTCCGGCCCACGCCCCCCGGGGGGGCCTGATGCCCTCGGTCTGAATCGCGAGGCAGGTGCAATGAGGCAGGACTAGTCCGTTAGCAAGTAAAACTTTTATTAAATAAATTTTCAGCTTCTCCAGCCCACAGAGAGGCGTTCCGGCCACCAGGGCGGTTTCTCACCCGGCCCGTCGCCCCCCCACCCGGGGGCCCGTGACCTCTCCAGCCACGAGATTCGAATAAGTCAACCCGAAACGCCCTCGAGGTCCTCTCCGTGTGTGTGTGTGTGTGTGTGTGTGTGTGTGTGGCGGTTTGTCTCCAAAAGTCGGTTTGCAGGTTGAAACGATGAAATTGCCCGTAGCAGAAATAAAGTACATCGTACAAATCACGTCGATCTTCGGTGTGGAGTATAAAAATGATATTTACAGCCAGTAAACATGGACCAGAAGGACACGGGCCACCGCACGCTGCCACCACGCACTGGCAGGCGGGCCTGGCGGGCGCGGGGACACGGGCCGGGTCCCCTCGCGGCCCCGGAGCACACGCTTGCACACGCGGACGCACGGGACACAGGCACGCTAGAGTCTCGGAACAATTATCAAACTCCCGGATACGGAAACAAGTCGCTCAGAAGATTTTTTTTTTTCCTTTTTTTCGTTTTTTTTTTTTTTTTTTTTTTTTTGTTTTTTTTTTTTTGCTAGGTTTCTTTTTTTTTTTTTTTTCTGGGTCGGTCCACACGTTTTGGTAGAAACAAAAGGGAAAGCTGTTTTTTTTTTCTTTTTCATTTTTTTGTTTTCTTTTGTTTTGTTTTCTTGAGTTTTTGAAGGTCTCTGGCGCCTGTCTGGCGAGAGGCCCCGCCGGCCGGTCGGACGAGCCCGGTTCTGTGTGCTTCAAGGTGGGTGTCGCGGTCGGTGGCCGTACAGAGGCACCCCACAAGGTCCCCCTCCCTGCCCCGGCTAGGAAATCAAAATCCAGTGCTGTCTGAGTTTGTGTTTGTTAGTTCTGCTCTTCCCTTCTTTGTACCTGCTCAGAAAGACCAAAATAATAATAATAAAAAAAAAAAAAAAAAAAGAAATCTTTGACAGAGGTATGTCCGCTGGAGGGACGCTGGGCCGGTGCGGGCCGGGCTGGTCCAGCCGCGTGGCGAGCTTGGCGACGTGGAGGTTCCAGGCTGGTGATCCGAAGGCAGGAGGGCGGCCGCCTGCCCTTGGGAGGGGGCGCCGGGGGCGGCTCCCCCGGACCCCATCTGCCCCCCAAGCTAAGGGCTATTGGTCACATGAGTAAGGCTATGACTGGGGGCATGGCTGGGGGACACAGGGGTCTCCTTTGTGCCTACATCCGGGGAAGGCAGGGCCCTGCGACAAGGGGGGCAAGGGGGGGCTCCAGAAGCTGCAGCGAGGACCAGGGACACTGTGGGGGGCCAGGAGGCCTTGGAGGTATATGGCGGCGGCTGCTTCTCCGGCCCCTGGTCTGACACGGCAGTGGGAGTTGGGGGGGTGGGGACACCGGGCTGCCCAGCCCGCCTCAGCCCTTCTTATGTCCCTGCCGAGTGACCGGCCCGGGGCCACCCTCTCTTGGACGGAAGGAAGTCGGAAAAGTTTGGTCCCATGATCTATACTCAAAAAATATATACTGTCTCTAGCTCTATATATATATGCATATATATATATAGGAAAAGTTGCCATTTCGTCAGGGGGGGAAAGCCACCAAGGTCCTGCGTGTGGGGTGGGAGCGAGGACATCTCTCAGGAAGGGGGCGGTGGATCCTCAGCCCCCCCAACTCAGGAGTGTCACCACCACCACCCCCCTCCCCGCCCGCCTGGGGCGGCCGCGAAGCCCTCCCCGCTCCGAGGGGCCAGTCCGGGAGTGGGTCACATTTATAGGAGCAGGGGGCAGGGAGGGGATGGGAGGCTGGTGTCCACACCCGGAGGATGGGATGGAGGGAAAGTCCTGGATCTGTTGGAAGCAGAAGCCTCGGGGGTGGGACGGCCCCTCACCTGGGGGAGAAGGAGGGGCATTAGGGCACTGCGATGGGGGCGCCGGGCAGACCCGGCCGCCCCCGCTCCCCCCTCAGGGTCCCCCATCTTCTCAGAAGGAGTCCATTTCGGGGTTCAGGGGCGACACCCGGGCCTTGGCACGGACTTGGGGTGTCGGAGGCCGTGTCCTCGCCTGGCAGCTGGAGCGTATCTTTCTGCTTATTTGTGTCTCTCTGCCTCGTCCCCCCAAAAAGCTCAAGGGGCAGCTTCTCCACCCCCACCGGCCCCAGCGGGTCGGTTCATTGAAACTGTGTCTCCGAGCACTGCAAACAGCAGATGCTCCATAAAGGCGTCGAAACGCACGGATCGCCAGCTGGCTGGCTTCCGGTTGGTGGGGGTCCCGAAATGCACAACCCCGTGACCGGACGCCCTCGAATCAGGCGGTGCTGACCCGGCAGGGTTGGGGGGCAGGACGCCCAGCCCCTCGCTGAGCACATACTTGGGCCCTTTTGGTGATGGCAGTGAGAGCGATCAAAAGGGAAAAACTGAAAATGATTATCGAGAGCTCCCAAGCTGGAGGGCCGGGGCCCCACGCATCCTCCCCGAGGCCCCTGGGGGGCGACCTTCAGGAGCCTGTGTCACAGACGAGGCTCGCCAAGGTTCGAGGTCGTTATGTTCCCCCCTCGGCCCTCAAGCTCACTATCCGTTCCCCCGAGGAAGGCGATTTGATGATGGTTGTTTGCTCTGATGGCAAAATACACTCAGAGATTTGTTTGTTTGGGGGGTTTTTTGGGTTGTTTCTGGCACGCGAGTGGGCGGGGCAAGCATTCCACTTTCCCATCGACCCACTGGGTGTGAATGACACCCAGTGATGAGCCCAGCTGGGAGATTCACAGGAGAGAGGCCCCTCCCCACAGCACGCCCCGCCCCAGATCAATCCTGGCCTTTCCGGCGAACTCCTATTCATGCTTCAAAACCTTTTGCAGGAAGGATTCCCTAATTGCCCTAAGGGATCACTGGCTTCCCCCGCTCCCCACCGCAATCCCACTCTCGCATCCACGGGAGCCACTGGGGGTGTCTTCGTCCTGGTCTGTCCCCGCCAACCCAACCTGGGGGCCCCTTGTAGCCTCCGGCAGCATCCCCCCGCCTGGGAAGGGTTTGAAGACTGAGGAGGGGGTGCGGACCAGGCGGGGCGGGTGGGGCCGGCTCACCTGGGCCAAGCCCGCAGCCTCGGGGTGGCGGGGCGGTCAGTAGGGGTGTCCCGGGTCTTTGGGTCGCTTCAGCTGCACCTTGAGCCTCTTCATGCCGACCTGGAAGCCGTTCATGGCCTGGATGGCGGTCTGCGCGCTGGCCGGGTTGTCAAAGCTCACGAAGCCTGTGGAGACGGGGACCCGCCGTGGTGGGCATCGCGGGCGTCTCCCGCCGGCTCGGGGCTCGCGGGGGGCCGAGGCGGGGGGCGGGAGGGCTCGTCAGAGGCCACACAGCAGCCCCGGCCCGCTTCTGACGGCCCCTGGACTTGCATGCCTCTGGGGACGGGGTGCTCACTCCTTACCTGGGTCTGTTCTGCTGAGACTTCCTGTCTGGCGCGAGGGACAGGTGGGGCCTCTGGGGGTCCCGGGAGGGCCGCGTTCTCCATCCCTCCCCCCCGATGCCTCCCTCCAGGCCTGGCTGCCAATCTTCTCCCTGCTCTGCGACCTCCGTCCTCCTGGGGTCTTGTCTGGCCATCAGACTCTCCCTCTATCTTCGTCTGTCTTGTCGTCTCTGCTCTCTTTCTGTCTCTCTGTCTCTGTCCCTGTCTCTGTCTCTGTCTCTGTCAGTCTTTCTACCCCCAGTCTCCCCGCCCCACCCCCCAGCGCCATCAGGAACCCTCCAGCTCCCTGTCCCTAAGCTTCCACTGCCCCAAGCTCCCTCCGCCTGCCGCCTCGGGGCCGCCCGGCCCTCGCCTCTTGGCCTCACAGGCTCCCCGGGGGGCACGTGGAGCCCACAGCGGCGGGAGGGCCCTCCAGCGGGGCAGGGACACCAGGGCTGTGTGTGGGAGGCCGGGCAGGAGGTCGGGCAGGGAGACGGTGGGCTCAGAGTTGAGGGGTGGGGCCCGCGGGGAGCCGTGAGGGAATCTGGAGCTGGGGGTCCATGTCTTCATATCTGTTATCACCTCTAACCCGCCCCCCATTAGGCAGATGAAAAAACTGAGGCTCAGAGAAGACCTATGACTCCCCGATTCTTGAAAGTGGTTGAGTAGGTTTTCCTCCCAAAACGTCCCACATCCCCCAGGAAGCAGGATACAGAGGAGGGGCCTGGGTGCTGGCGGGGATCCCTTCCTTGCTGTGTGACCTCAAGTGTGTCACTTGACCATTCTGGGCCTCTCTTTCTTCCCTCAGTAAACCGGGGCAATTCTTCCCTTTTAAGCTTGGCTCTAGAGTGTATACAGAGGCACTTAGTAAACAGTCAAGAGTTGGGCTCTTGAATAGGATGGGGTGGGGTTTAGAATCCAAATCTTGGAGTTACAGAGACCTTCTAATCTGGGTTCTGTCTCTTTGCTGCTGTGTGACTTTAGACAAGTTGCCATACCTCTCTGAGCTTTCATTTCCTGTTTCTGGGGACATGGAAGTCCTCCCGAGGTCCACAAGGACCTGCCCCATCCCCTCCCCGCCCTCCCTTCTCCCTCTCTCCCCCTCACTCCTTCTGATCCAGCCACACCGGCCTCCTTGCTGTTCCTCCAACATGCCCGGTCCTGCCCCAGGGCCTTTGCACAGGCTGTTCCCTCCACCTAGACCACTCTCCCCCCAGATTCCCCCATGGCTGGCTCCTCAGCATTCAGGCCTCCATCGAAACATCGCCTCCTCCTTAGAGTCTTCTCCTTTCCCAGTTTTATTTTTCTCCGTGCCCTGTCAGACTCCCTGGCCTGGATCCTACATTCATTTACTTCCGTCTCCTCCCCTCGCCCTGTGTCTTCCCGATTCCGTAGCCAGTGGCCACGCGGGGTTACTTAAATTCATTCAAATCAAATCAAATCAGAAATTCAGTTCTCGGGTGGCCCCGGCCATATTTCAAGGGCTCGGGAGCCACGTGGGGCTGATGGCTGGGCCAGAGAGGATGGAGAGCACGGCCGGCGTCAGAGAAAATTCTAGAGGCCAGCGGGGGTGGGGGGTGCCTGAGCTTTGCGAGGACAGGGACTTCTGTGCCCAGCACGGGGCGTGGCACACGGCAGGGGCCTCGGATATCTATTTGGTGAATGAATGAATGAATGGGTGGGTGAATAAACGAATGAGTGTGAGACCCATCTCATGGCCGATCACCGCTTCCCGGTGCGGGGCGGGGGTGGGGGTGGTGTCGCCGGCCGGGCGGCAGGCGGGAGGCAAAGGGCGCCCGCGACGGTTACTCACCAAAACACTTGCTCTGGTTGGTGGCCCGATCCATAAACACCTTGGACGAGATGATGTTGCCGAAGGGCAGGAACATCTGTGTCAGCTCCGTGTCGCCAAACTCCTGGGGGAGGTGGTAGATAAACAGGTTACAGCCCTCGGGACCTGCAGGTGGGGAGAGAGAGACATAAAGGCCCCAAGGAGAGGAGGCGGCCCCGGGGGGCGCAGTCCCCAGCCGGCGGGGGAGGAGGGCGGGCCGGGGGCGGAGGAGGGGGAGGCGGGGGCGCCGGTCCCTTGCCTGGACGATCCCGCGCTCGGCCACTTGCGAACCTCGGCTGATCTTAGGGCTCCAGATCATTTACGGAATTCAGAGGATTCCCCCCCCCCCAAAAAAAAACTGAGCTCAGTCCCTCCACCCCAGGCCCCGGGCAATCCGAAAAATCCCAGACGGCCCCCGGCAGATCCTGAAAGCTCCCCGGGTCATTTGCAAACGTCAGACGAACTGGGCGTTGGGTGGCCAGAAACCCTGCATATCTTTGTGCTATTTCTCTAACACTGGTCCTAAAATAAAAGGGATGTTTGGAGAAAGCCTGACGATTTCAGAATAAAATAAGGCAGGTCGTTCCCGGGCCCCCAGCCGCAAAAAGCTGGATAGTTTTCAAAACCTCGGCTAAGCCTCCAAACCTTGGAGGATTTTCAAAACTCAGACGACACGAGAAGAAAATCCAGTGAAACCAAAAGATGATGCGCCAGTGCCGGACCCCAGGCCGCCTGAAGCCATGGATGAAAAGCTAGGCTATGAAACACGTTTTAAAGGCACCGCTGGCCCTCAAAATCGTCCCTTCCCCGAATAACCCCCAATGCATGTCTGCCTATGAAACGTATAAATAACAGTAGCATTTAAAAACCTTGATTATGCAAAGTCACGACGTCCCCAAACCAGCTGCTTGTCCCACACTTATAGATGATTTTCTCCCATGTCCCCCAAAACAGGGGTAGAAATGCCCAAACCATGCAGAATCCCGACCCCCCCCAAGATGAATAAGCCCCCAACGCCCCAAAATACAAAATCCAAGATGATACGTGCGCGCTCACCCCTCACCTTCATGAGGAGGACCATGCCTCTGCCTTAACGCTTGCTTTAAAAAAGGCAACCGTGTTCCAACACGGAATAATTCTGAGCACAACACGGTTTCGTGATCGCTTCTGGCTACCTCATCTCCAAGAAAACTGGTGAATGCGGAAACCCGTGCCCAGCCGAAATGGATCTTCTGGGAAAACCAAATGCACACACGCGTGCACGCACAGCTCGGACGCCCGCCAGCGGTCCCAGTTCCCCAAGTGTGTTACGAGCTACCCCGTCCCCATCTGGGCTTAACTCCCTCCGATTCCAGAAGGCCCTCCTTCCGCCACTTCACAGCGACTTGCAGGCCGGACCCCTTCCAAGGCCACTTCCAAGTGTCGATTTCAGGTCTTTTCCAGGATAAAGGGCCAGGGTCCCTGGAGGACTCTGGGAGTTCACCATCCGACACTGTGCCACCATTTCTATCAGGCGTCTCTCTCTCTCTCTCTCTTTTCTTGACGTGTCGCAAAGTTTTTGAATGGTGTACCCCATGACCCTATTTCCCGCCCCCCAAGCCCTGTCGTCTGTACTGTGGGGTTTTGCAAACGATGGGGATTTTCCAGAACGCCCATCTCGTGTTCTAGCAGCACTGGCTGCGTTTGAACCAGCTTTCACCCGCTCCGCCCAGGCCCCGGAAGGGAGACACTCAGGTCCGAGCCACCCAGGAAACAGTGGCCGGAGGCAGCCAAGCCCTGTCTGAAGCTCCCACTGGCTCTGTCCTTTTGGTGGGGGGGGGGGGGGGGCCCTCCGGGGGGGGGGGGGGGGGGGGGGGGGGGGGCATGTGAAAGGCCCGGGCCCATTGGGGAATTCTGGAGCTGCCAAATCCTCATGTTGCTGCCATCTCTGACTCTAACCACGGAGCCCCCTGGAGACACAATATCCACGAGGATGGGGTAGCGGCTGGTTGGGAGAGCCAGGAACCCCTCGGCCCAGGGCTCCCCTCCAAAGCTCAGCTCCTGTGCGCTGGCAGGGTCCCTCCTTCTAAGGCCGAGGGCAAGGGAGACCCTGGGCAGAGCCTCACAGAACTCAGTCTGCGGGCCAGGCCCTCCGCCCAGCTTCCCTCACCATGGGGTGACCTGGGGTGTGTCTTCCAGCCCCGTCCCCACCCCACTAGATGGATTAGGGAGAGGCAGGGACTCCCCGGTGCTGAGGGCCCGCAGTGGCCGCTGCTTACCCCCCAGTAACGTGTCTTGGCACAGATGGTCGCCCGTGTGGCAGATGGGGAAACTGAGGCACGGAAGTGCCTTCCTTGTGACGTCACGAGTCAGAACTGGGTGGATTTGAATCCCAGCTGTCCGACTCCAGAATCTACCTCCTCCCATCCTCGATTTTACCGGAGACGCCTCAGTTTACCCGAGATATCTCATCACCCCACCCTCCCCAACCTCAAAATGAGTTTTGTCTCCTCCAAAAACGCAGCTCGGGAGAGGGCTGCTGGTGGTGGTGGGGTCACTGGCGTTCCACTTTCCGGAGGGGAAACTGAGGCTCAGAGAGGGGGATTCAGGCCGGGGCGGGGGGGGGGGGGGGCCCTCGGGGGGGGGGGGGGGGTCAGAGGGTGGGGCGGGCGCCCAGGGGAGGTCGCGGCCCCCTCACCTTCTCGCTGCTGCTGCTGCAGGAGGGGCGGCGGCTGAGGGACGCTGTGCGCGATGGGCGTGATGGCCGCGGCGGGGTACATGGCTGCGGAGACCGGGGGACACAAGGCCGAGGCCACCGTGAGACCCGCAGGCCGCCCGGCGAGGCACAGGGGGCGGAGCCAGGACGCGATGGGCGGGGCCACGACTGGGGGCGGGGCCAGGACCGGGTCTGGGTGGAGGGGCGTGGCCACAGCTGACGGTGGGGCTGGGGCGGGGCCGAGGTAACAGAACCACGGAAAGGGGCGGGGTCAGGGCGTGGGCAGGACCAACGGTGGGGCTGGAGGGGCGTGGCCATGGCTGAGGGCGGGGCCAAGGCAACTGGGCAGAGTGGGGCGGGGCCAGGACTTGAGGGGCGGGGTCATGAGTTGAGGGGCAGAGCCATGGCTGAGGGCGGGGCCAAGGCAGGCCTTAGGAAGAAGAGCCAGAGATGGGGGCGTGGCCTTGGCAGAGGCGGGGCAGGACCAGATGCTGAAGGAGGGCGGGGCAGGGGCGGGGCCGATAGCTGGGATTGGGCGAGGGCCAGAAGTAGGGGGCGTGGCTAGGAACAAGAGGGAAGGCCGAATGAGAGGGCAGTCTCTGAGGGGCGGGGCCAGATCTGGGCGTGGTTAGGGGCGTGGCTGGACAATGCGGGAAGCGGGGACAATGGGCGTGGCCTCCCTGGGGCGTGGCCTCCCTGGGGGTGGAGCCTCCCTGGGGGCAGGGCCTGGTGGGCGGGGTGGGGCCAAGCTGCCTCCCTACCTGTGTACTGCTGGACTCCGGAGAATGCGGGATGGAGGGTCTCGGCCACGGTGGGGCTCTGAGCTGCGGGGTAGACGGAGGGGCTGAGTGGGGCGGGGGCAGCAGAAGTCTTCCCCATCCACCCCGATCCTTTAGAGCCGGAAGGAGAGCAAAAAACATCCGCCCCCGCTTCACCGCTGTGTAAACCTTTTACAGGTATGAGCCCACTTTAAAGGCGAGGCGACTGAGGCTCAGAGAGGTGAAGCAGACGGGCACAGGACCACTCAGGAAATGGCAGAAGCTGACCTGGAATCCAGATCACTCCCATCTCTCTGCCCACCCTGACCCCCTCCTCCTCCTCTATCTCTGGATTCTCCAGGACTCCAGGCCTGTGCTCCAGCTCGCCACCCACCCTCATCCCTTCCCCTCTCTCCCTCCCACACTTCATCACACCCCCTATGGATCCCCCGTGTGGCTGTGACCCTCCCACTGCCTCTAGGGGAGGAGGCAGGGGAGGAGAGAGGTTGTCCAGGTCACCGGAGACGGTGAGTCTGGGGGAAATTCAGCCAGAATATTCTGCTGGAGTAGAGAGAGGTTGCTAGAAGATGGTGGGGGGAGTGTGACTCTAAGGGGGTCGCAGGAATGAATTACTTTGTAGAGATGGAAGGATTCTGTATCTTGACGGTGGTGGTGCGTACACGAATCGATCCTGTGATAAGATGGCATAGAACCACATACACACACACACACGCACGCACACACGAGTGCAGGCAACCCGAATAAGGCCTCCAGCCCCAGCTGAGTGCATCGCCCTGTACCAATCTCAGTGTCCCGGTCTTGACAATGTGCTGTGGCGATGCAAGATGTTACCATCAGAGGGAGCTGGGCGAGGGGTACCACGACCCCTCTGTGCTATTTTTGCAACTCCTTGGGAGCGTCCAGTCATTTGAAAATAAAAATAGAAACAGATTCTCCTCGCTGGTGGAGACACAGATTGACTTCCCCTGAGCGAGGCGCTGGAAGATGTTTGCCTCGAAATGGTGGTAGAGAGCAGAGAAAGGGGAGACCTCTGCTTCCTGAGGGCAGGGCCCGGTGCAAATCAGCATGTGGTCAACACTGAATGAATGAATGAATGAATGCGAGTGCTGCTATCTTCCAAAATGGTAACAATGAATAATTAAGACCGATGGTGCTGGTCTTGCTACCAGGTGATGCATTAAGCATTTTATATGCTGGTTGCATTGTCAGTGCAACCTCACGAGATGACCATTGTTATTCGCCCCATTTCCCAGAGGAGCAAACTGAGGCTCAGAGACTTAAAGAAACCACCCAGGGCCACCGAATCGGAATTTGAACCCAGAAATGTCTGGATGCCAAGTTCCTCTGTTTAACCTCTTTCTCTGTGCCCACAGCTGTGTCTGTTCCGCTGCGATTCCTCTGTCCTGCCCCTCTGTTCCCTGGGCAGCAAGGCATGGGGACTCATGCTCGTCCCGGAGACACCCTCCCTGCCACCTGAGTTACCTGGGTAGGGCACAAGGCCATTGGCATATACAGTTTCCAGGGCCGGGTGCCCGCCAGGAAAGGGCACAACCCCCGCAAAGCCATTGGTGATGGGAGCCACGAGGCCGGGCACGGCGGCCGTGCTGAGCAGCGGAGGTGAGTGTAATCCTGCAGAGCAGAAGAGGGTCATGGGGCGCCCGGTCCTGGCCTGGCCCTACCCGCCCGTCCTCGTGACCCTGGTGGACTCTCACCGGAGGCAGGGGCGATGGGTGTGGCAGGCAGCCCGTTGAGGCTGACGGCACCGATCTGCTGGATGTGGCAGGGTGAGAAGGCCACACCAGGGCTCAGGTAGCTGCCCGAGGTGGACAAGACTGTCGTCTGCTGCTGCATGAGCTGGGGGTGGAGAGGGAGTCAGCGTGCACAGTCAGGGTGACGCCTGCCCCGAGATCATGGCTCAGTGGGGAGGCCTGGTCCTCTAGTAACTAGGGGGAGTCAGGCTGGGGTCAGGGCTCACTTGAGACTTGGGGCTCAGCCTGGGATCAGGGCTCAGTCAGGAATTTGGGCTCAGTCTGGGATCAGGGCTCAGTTAAGAATCAAGGCTCAGGCTTGGG
>NC_060280.1:95026697-95038563 GCF_021613505.1 Equus quagga
TTGGGCTCAGTCTAGGATCAAGGCTCAGTCAGGAATTTGGGCTCAGTCTGGGATCAGGGCTCAGTCTGGGATTAGGGCTCAGTCAAGAATTTGGGCTCAGTCTGGGATCAGGGATCAGCCAACATTGAACTTAGCCAGGGTTCAGTCTCAGTTTGGAGTCAGCCTGGAATTGGAGGTTTAGCCAGAGGTGGGGCTAATCCAGATTTGGGGCACACCCAGGATCTGGGGCTCAGCCAAGGTTGGGTCTTCGTTTGAGACTGAGGCTCAGCCCAGGGATGGGGCTCAGGCTGGATTTAGGGGCTCAGGCTGGGTTTAGAGCCTGAGCCTGGGGTCATGGCAGTCCAGAGTTGGGGTTCAGCTTGGGCTCGGGACTCGGTTCACGGTTGAGGGCTCAGCTGGGATTGGGGCTCAGCTACAGCCAGGATAGGACCCCGAGTCAGAGACTGGCCAAGAGACGGAAAGATGGGAGATGAGGCAGAAGAACGGATGGAGAGAGAGGGAGCCAGAGCCGGACCCCCAGCGTGGCCCAGGAGCCTGGCCGGAGACAGAAGCGCGCCCGCTGGGCTCACTCACAGCCTGGGCGTAGGCGCTGTACGGGCTGAGGGGCAGTGTGAGGGATGGCGTCAGGATGCCCAGCTGGCCCACCATCTGCTGCATGCGCCGCAGCGTCCGCTCCTTGTCCGTGTCGGCAAACTTGACCACCAGGCTGGAGGAGGCGCCCTGCAGGGGCGGCACAGGCAGCAAGGGGAAGAAGGAAGGAGGTGGCCAGGACCCTCGGGCCCCTTGGGTGAGGGGTGTAGGGGTGAGGGGTGAGGGGCGTGGATGGCAGCAGCTGGCAGCCCTGCCCGCGAGCCCCCAGCAGCAGGCGCCACATCGAGGACGGCCTGGAGATGAGCATTCCGGGCCTCGCGCCTGACTGTGCAGCCCCCTGTGTGCACAGGCGGAGTGTCCAGGCCCAGGGGGCTTGGAGGGTGCAGTGGGAAACCCTGTCTCTCATCCACACTCTCAGAAACAGGTGGAGAATCCAACTGCTGGAGAGGAACAACGGGGACCCGGAAGGGCGACCCAATAACTGTCACCCCCACCTGAGAAGAGGTGAGAATCCAGATGCCGAAGGGGAATAATGGGGCGCAGGTGGAAGACCCCGTAACTGACACCTTGCCCCTGAGAACGGGGGAGACTCCAGCATCACAAAGGTTGACATGCCCCCTTTGACGGAGAGCTCACTCCCTACTATGCCCGCCAGTCCCATCACTGGACAGCGCCGAGCAGGAGGAGGACCGACCTGTGCTGGGCTGAATCCTGCCCCTGCAGGGCCTAAAGCTCACGGGCGAGCACGCAGAGCGCGAGGGAGGGGTGGTTCGGGGACGGCCTGCCCTTCACACCAGTTCTCGAGAACGACCAGGAGAGGAGAGTCGGGTCTCCAAGGCTCCCCCGGGGCAGCTTTGGAATATTTATGTACAGTGATGGTGGCCCCTGGGCCTCCTGCTGGGGGACAGGGCCACATCCACACGTGGGTGGTCCACCCCAGCCTTGAACCGCTGCAGACCGCAGGCTCCAGGTTCTAGTCTTGCCCCCTGCACATGCCCTCCCCTGGCCCCGGGGGGGGCCCTCCCCCCGGGCGGGGGCCCCGCCCCCCCCCCCCCCGCTGAAACCCTCGGTGGCTCCCCACTGCCACGGGAGCAAGCCCGGGTCCTCGGTGGCCGCACGCCCCCAGCCCTCCTCCGCCTGCTCCCCTGGGGCTGCCTGTCCCCCCTCAGTCTCATGTCCCCCTGCTGGCCCGGCCACCCAACCCACCCTCAGGTCTCCCCACTGGGACACCCTCTTGTGCGCTCACACACGTGCACACCGTCACTATTCATGCTCACGCTCTGCGTATGCTCACACACATATATGCATGCTCGCCATGCGTGCTCACATATGTGCACGCTCACACACATGGATGCGTGCTTGCCGGGCATGCTCACACACACACACACATGCACTCCCACAAGGCACTCACAATATACAAATGCATACGCACTAGTACACACGTGCACATTTATCCACACACATTTACACACACACCTCGTGTGTGCACTAAACTCACCTACTAACAATCACACAGGCACACAGTGCACTCACACACACAGGCATGCATGCACACCCACACCCTTAGGCACACTCACACATGTGCACAGAAACACACACATGCAGCCACACACTGGTGATACATCCATGCACGCCCCACACTTACTTGCAAGCACACATACACACGTGTGCGATCACACACTCACGTGTGTACACCCACTCACGCCCCTGTCAGGGACTGCCCCTTTTCTCCACCTGTGTCCTCTCTACCAGGTGCCTGGGCGCAGGGACGGGCCTGGCCATCGTGGGCAGCGCGGCTCCTACTCACCGGCATGGTCTGGCTGCCGTGCAGCGCGTGGATGGCCGCCTGAGCCTCCGTGTGCGAGGAGAACTTCACGAAGGCACAGCCTGCTCCGAGAGAAGGAGAACGGGTGAGGGGCAACTGGGTCTTTCCCGGCGGTCAGGGGCCACAGGAGGGGGGCTGGGAGCCCTGGACGGGCAGCCAGAAATCAGACAGTCAGACACAGAGGCAGCCAGTCATTTGTACAGACAGACAGCTGGACAGTAAAGGATCAGACAGCAGGACAAGCACACAGTCAGCCGGCCGTAGAGCTGGACAGTCAGCCAGTCAGTCAGAAAGCCGGCCAGCCAGCCAGCCAGCTGTTTGTCAGACAACAATCTGGTGGACAGTGGAAGGCAGTGCACAACAGGTTAGACCAAGTGAAGGGGACAGGTTTCCAGAGCAGCCGCCAGCCACCAGCACCAGGAGACCCAGGGTTGTAATCAGATCTGCAGAATTAAGGTGGCAAACCATCAAACACAGACACGGAGAGATACAGTGCTGTGGGCTCATGCGGGCAGAGTAACACGCAGACCCAGACGGATGCGTGACTAGAACCGGAGAGACGGGGAGAGCCCAGGCAGGGCAGACCCAGCCGGCCCGTCACACAGGCAGAATTGGATGGACAGACAGCCAGAGACCGCCAGGCACGTGCAGACCCAGACAGAAATAGCCATTTGGACACTCAGGCAGAAGGAGTCAGGGACTAAGAGACGCAGTCAAGGTGACACTCAACCCTAGTCGCGCACATCAGTGGGCAGACAGGAAAACAAGCCATTGGAGAGCATTAAAGCGTCATTCCGAGAAAGTACAGCCATACGGGAATGGTGGACTAGGGAGGGCGAGGCGGAAAGACAGGCCACAGGTCACAGGCAAATCCAGACGCCAGCAGGTGGACGCAGGCAGCCCCACACGGACAGGGGCACACAGGAAGGACCAGGTGGGACCCGACCATCTCCACCCCTCCCCTGCACCTCCCAGCCGGTCCTGCCCTCCCACGTGCCCGACTCCGCCTCCAGATCCAGCCCCACCCCTCGTGGGCCTGACCCCGCCCTTAGGAACCAATCTCACCCTCTCATACTCCAGGCCCCGCCCCCAGGAGCCAGCCCCATGCCAGCTCCGCCCTCCCCAATGCCTGCTCTGGCAGACCAGGCCACACCCACATGACCAAGCCACGCCTATCCTGCCGGTCCCACCCCACGTGCCTGGCCACGCCCCCAGATCCAGCCCCACCCCCTCGTGGGTCTGGGCCCGGCCCTAGGAGCCAATCACATGCTCTCATGTTCCAGGCCCCGCCCCCAGGGGCAGCCTCGCCCTGCCGGCTCCACCCTCCTGAATGCCTATCCCTGCCTGCCAGGCCACGCCCCCAGGACCAAACCCCGCCCACACTGCCCATCCCGCCCTCCCACGTGCCTCTCCCTGCCCCAGCAAGCCCCGCCCCCAGGAGCTAGCCCCGCCCCCTCATTACCCAGCCCGCCCACTGTGTGCCAGGCCCCGCCCCTGGGGCCAGCTCCGCCCCCCGGGACCAAGCCCCGCCCCCGAGCTGTCACCTTTGCTGCTGCCGTCAGGGCCCCGGAGCACGGTGCACTCGTCGATGACCCCAAAGGGCTGGAACAGCCGCAGCACGTCCTCCTCCGACTGCTGCTTGTTCAGCATCCCCACAAACAGCTTCCGGTCCCCTGTGGGCGGAGACACCCCTCAGCCGAGTCCTGGGTCCCTCCAACCCAGAGCGGAGGCAGCAGGGCGCGCAGGGGCCAGGCAGTCACCGTCTGCCGGACGAGTCGGGGCGTGTGTGTGCACAGGACCCCATCTGGTGGGGTTGGGGGGCGCCCGGCTGGAGGCCCCGCTGGGCCCTGCCCAGGTCCGAGGCTGGGGGCTAGTCTGCGCCCGTCTCTCCCGTGGGGGACACTGGAGCCCCACCTCCTCTGGTTACTGTGCTGCTCCCCTGTAATCAGGACCGTGGCAGCGTCTCTCAGGGATGGAGAGCTGGGTTGCTATGGAAACCCGTTCTCTGGCACCTGTCACTCATGGGGGGTGGGAGGAATCGGAGAGTCAGGGAGAGAGAGATGGGTGAGAGACAGGGAGAGACTGAGACAGGCAGAGAGAGTCACACAGAGAGGAGCAGAGAGAGCACCAGAGAGACAGAAGGAGAGAAAAAGATAAGGAGAGAGAACCAGAGATCTGGAGGGAGAGGGGGAAAGAGAGAGAGGGGAGAGAAAGAGAGGGAGACAGGCAGGCCCCACCCCTCTAATCCCTGACCCACACTGGCAGCCTGGTGGGAGAGAATGAAAAAGGCTCCCAGCCTGGAAGGGCCTTACCAGGCTCCTACACATACACAGGGGTCCTAACACCCTGGCCCAGACACCGCCCCCAAGGCTGGCCGCTCTCCGTCAGCCCCGAGTCCACCTGAGATGGGGAGGAGGAAGGAAAATCTCCAAGGATGCTCAGCCTTGGATCCCCCCCGGACAGCCGAGCATCACCCCATGGGCGCACCCCCGCCGTGCAGTCCCGTGCCGTGCAGACACCAGGCCCCCAGCCTGCACGCCCACACGCCCAGCCTGGAACAGCCAAGCACACACGCTCGAACATACACGCCCACGCCGGGCTCTGAGACGTGCACACGGGCCGGCAGGCCCCCCCCCCCCCCCCGCAGCAGCGCAGACACACGCACGCCCAGGCCTGCATACTCGCATGCATCTGCACACGGGCGTGCCCGGGTACGCATGCTCATGTGCACACGCACGCACTTGCCCAGACATGCAAACACACACACAGCCCAGAAAGCCATCCCCGGCCCTTCCCGGACCCCATCCCTTGGGCCAGTGGCCACGGAGAGATGACAACTACCTCCGCGGCTTTCGCTGTCCGCAGGCTTCACCTGGATCGGCCGCGCCATCTGTGGAGAGAGGGGGGAGGTCAAGGTCGGTGATGGGGGTATGGTGGGTGGGGGCTTCTCCTGAGCTCTGCGCCCACCTTCCCAGCCTCAGCATCCCTCCCACCTCTGGCAGCAGCTACGCCCCAGTCAAACCAAATGACACGTGGTCCCATCTACAGGGCTTCGCTCGTGCTGTCTGGAAAACTCTTACTCTGCCTTCAAAACCCCATGACAATATCCCTTCCTCCAGGAAGCCTCCTTGCCTCCCCGAGGGTCATAGAGGGTTTGTGAAGATGGCTCAACTCCTCGGGTCCCTGTCCATGATGCCACTGGGCAGTCATCTCATCAAGAACTGGGGGTTGTTTCCCCTTTTGCCCTGGACTTGACCGCGTGACTCCCTCTGACCAATAGAAAGTGGTGGAAGTGAAGTCGTGGGGGCTCCGAGACTCGGCCTCAAGAGAATTCGCAGGTTCGACCGAGGACCCGTGATGCTGCCAGGGGGACAAGCCCAGGCGAGCTGCTGGGGGACGGGAGACCTTGTGCCCAGAGAGGCCCCGCGGACAGGCAGGACATGGGAGTGAGGCCGGCCCATCCCCGCCGGCGCTGGTCAAGCCCTAGCTGACTGTGGCTGTGTGAAGGACCCGGGGAAGACCAACTGAAGGACCGGCCAGCTGCGCCCAGCCTGGGCTCACCAAGCCACAGAATCATGGGCAGATCAAATGGCCTGGGGTCTGTTACTCAGCAGTAGCTGACTAATACACCGAGGCAGCCACCTTAGTCAGCTCCCTGAGCCTTGGTGGGACGACTGTCACACCCCAGTGGACAAGCCTGCCGTCTGGACTCACTGTTCTGGACACTTCTGTCCCCTCTGGCTGGCACTGAAAATGACGTTCAATAGAGGAAATGCTCCCCTAACTGCCACCCCCAAACTTACCCCATTGTGACTATGAGCTAATGTGCATATTTGAGTACAGCCTTGAGCCATGGGCGATGGGGCCGGCATTTGCTTCTCCACCCCTCCTAGGAGAATCATCCTCCCAACGTGGTGTCTCTGGCGAACTCCTACTCATCCTTCAAAACCCAGCTCAAAAGACCCCACGCAGGCAAGCCTTCCACCCCTCTGGCTTCCTTCCTCCCTCTGCCTCAGGGCAGGAAGTGTCTCTGTCTTGCTCTGTCTCCCTCCAGACTGGGGACCGCAGCATCACGCCACGGAGGCAGAGTACGTGAAAGGATCAGAGGAGCTTGCTGGACCGAACTGCCCAGAAGGAAGGCCTGGTTCTGCCTCTGTTTCACAGACGTCAAAATCAGTTACTTATTATATCCACCAAGGTCTTGGTGGGTGAATCGAGGCTCGAAGTCTTCCTGGACTTCAGATTTAGGGATCTTTCCACCCGCTTCTGTGAGTAGAGACCCCTCCCCAACTTTTGACCCCCCCAAATCTCCTTCCCCATCTCTCAGAGCCTGTCCCGGCTCGGCACCCCCTTCCCCTGGGCTCCCTCCCCAGGAAGATCCCCCTCCTCCCTCTAGCTTCCGCTTTCTGAGTCCTCTCCCTGTGTCCCATCCCCCTCCCCTTTCTGATTCGGTCCCCCTCTCTGAGTGTGTGTCCCGGGCACACATGGGCCGCCTCGATGTGAACTGAGCCTTGGGAGCCCCGGAACCGGAGAGGCCTCTGTCTCCCCCACCCAGGGGTCCCCAGTCCTCCCAGCCCAACCTTCCCGCCATCCAGCCGCATCCTCAGAGGGCCCGAGACCACCCGGGAAAGGCCGACCCCCATCTCCCTTCCCCCCCCCCCACACACACACGTCCCGGGCCCGCTCCACCTGGGTACCACACCTCGCTAGCTGGAGACAGGACGGGAGATTATGTCAACCACTCGCTGGGCTGGGGGCAGACTGAGGTGGCGAAGGGGGGGGAGGGGGCACCTGCGCTCCAGCCTCCTGCTCCCCTCACCCCTCCCACGCCGCCTCCGCTGGCCCTCACCTCCTCCCCGCCTCCCTCCCCCCCCACCCCGGACTCCCCAGCACCTTGGGCAGATGAGGATGGGGTTGCCATGGCAACGCTGATTCACCACACGGAAGCTGGCAATTGTTGTTGCCATGGAAACTGCCTCTTAGGGGCGAGCCCAGCTCCTGCCTCGCACAAAAGAGATATTTAAATATAATCTTCTCGAGATGGATGAGCCGAGGGAGGGAGCGAGGGAGGGGGGGCCGCGGGGAGGGAACCTGCCCCCATCACCGCGCCCTCCGCCCCCACCCCATCCTTCGGGCCCCGGGTACCGGCTCCGCATCTCCCCCGCCCCCCGGCGGAGCCCGGGACCTTCCGCCTCCCGCTGGGAGGCCCCTTCCCCTCCTGGGTCGGCTCGGCGCGCGGAGGGGGTCCCGGTCGGGCCCCCGAGATGCCAGGTGGGCAGTCCCCTCCTCTCCAGCGCCCCCCTCGAAAGCCAGGCTCCGAGGCCCGGCCTCCCGCACCCCGCGGCCCCGCGGCCCGCCTTACCCACCGGCCTGGAGACGCGCGCCAGGCTGGCCTCCACGTGCCGCCGCCGCCCGGCCGGCCCTGGGCGCACAGGCGCGCACACGCCGCACGCTCGGGCCCCGCGCCCGCGCCCCACGCCCCGGCGATCCGCCCGCCGGAGGCCGGGCTTCCCGCACTGCCCGCCGGCCCCGAGGAGGCGCGCCCGGGGGAGCTGGGTCTCCCCGCACCCCACCCCTCCTGTCGCCCCTGCCCGCCCATCTGGCTCTGCCCACCTCCTTCCGGCTCCCTCTCTCCATCTGTCCCACCGAGGTCTCTGCAGAGTGCCCCCCTTCCTCCTCCACCTTCTCTGGCTCCCCATCGCTGCAACCCTTCCCTGCCCCCTCCCTTCCTCTTCTCATTTATTCTACGACATTCTGGGTGTGCCCCACGCTGAGTAATTTTGCAACCCTGGGGAAGATCCCTTTAGTCTGGTGGTGGTGGGGGGGGGGGGGCGGACAGAGGCAGACAGACACTCCCATTCCCATGGGGTCAGGGTTGAGGTGGAAGGAGGGATCAACAGCTGGGAGAGCATAGAGCAGAGAACAGTGAAGAGCCAAAGGCTATCTTAGGGCTGCACTGGAGATGGAAAATCTGCAGTGGGTTTTGAAGTATGAGTAGGAGTTTGTGGGCGGGAGACACTTTCTCGTGCTGGAGCAATACCTACATCCACGGATTCATTTAATCTCCAAACAACTTTATGAGATGGAGACATGCCCATTTTACGGATGGGCAAACCAGAAAGGGAGAGGAGAAAGCCAGAAGCAGAGGCCTGACCTCCTGTGGGTTTCCTCAGGGTCCTCTGCAGACCCAGCCACCCCTCAAGCCCAGGGTCCTGGGGGCTGGGGCTCTGGGAGTGTCTGTGTCTTTGGAGTGGGCATGCAGTAAGTCACTGAGGTCCGGTCATTGCTCTGCCCCCCAGCATTTGCTGGGTGACCTCAACCAAGCCATACACCACTGGCAAAACAGGCTTCCTTGTGTCTGACTGTGTGTATTACAGATGGGGAAACTGAGGCTGCTGGGGAGGGACTGTAGGAGGAGCCCCCCGAGGCCAGGCCGGGGCCCCCGAGATGCTCCTGGATTTGCAAGGTTGTGCCTTTGGAAGGTGCAGGAGCCCAGGGGAGGCTTTGACTGGGTTGTTTCCGGGGGGCGTGGAGGGGAAGGCAGCAGGTGGGACCCCCTCTGGGCTGCCCAGGTCACCATCCCAGCCTCCTCCCCTCCCACCGGGGCCCAGCGCAGCCTGTGTCAAACATGCCGACCAAGCCCCTCTCCTGCTCTACACGCTGCTGTGGCTCCCTATTGCCCTGGGAGGAGCGTGCCAGCTCCTCGTCCCGGCGTTCGAGGCTCCCGCGCTGCTCAGCCCAGCTCCTCCCCGCTCCTCCTCCCAGGCCCCCAGGACGCTGCTGTCGAAACGGTCCGGCTGGAAGGCACCCCTCGGCTCCCCATGCTCACCCCACAAGGCCCCCTCAAAGGCACCTTCCAGGCCCTCCATCCCCTCCACTTGCTTTGCTGCAGCCCAGCCTCGATGAGGGTGCGTCCCCGTCACACCTCCTGGGGGCTGGGGCTGAGGGGCTCGGCGTCCCCCGAAGGCCCAGCACAAGATCGGCAAAGGACACCCCAGATGAAGCCGCTGTGGATGCCGGGCTCCTCAGAGAGCGGGGCCAGCCCTGTCCCGGGGCCAAGAGCTGCCTCGTGCTGGCCCAGCGCCCCGCGGCCACGCCACCCCCAGCTCACGGCCACAGCAGGCTGGGAAAGACCACCGGCCCAGAGTCCTGGCCTGACGCCCGAGACCCTTCATCCATTCATTCATTCAGCCATCCATCCATCCATTCGTTTGTTCATTCATCCATTCATTCGTCCAATCATTCATTCATCTATTCACCCATTCGATCATTCTTTCAATCAATCATTCAATCGTCCATTCATTCATTCAATCAACAATCATTCATTCAATCACTCATTCCTTCAAACGTTCATTCATCCATTCAAGCAATCATTCATTCAAACAATCATTCATCCATCCATTCATTCATCCAATCATTCATTCAATCATTCATTCCTTCACGGTGTGCAGATTTGCTGAGCTCTGGTTCTGGGCTCCATGCCTGGCGGGTGTCACCTCACAGACTCCTTAATGCTCCCTCGATCCCATCTTATAGATGAGGAAACTGTGGCCCGGGGAGGTCAAACCATTAGACGTTGGGCACCTGAGGGCCCCTTGCGCATTCCCAGGTCCAACTGACACTGAGCCGCTTCCTGGGATGTGGGGGCAGCTCCTGCAGAGGGGCCGCCTCAGGGACCCCCGTGTGCACAGAAGGGGCTTTCAGGAGGGGCTCAAGGGAGACTCACAGCTGGGCAGAGCAGCCCATCCCTTCCAGATGCGCCAGATGTGGGGTGTCCCCCACCCCCAGATCTTCCCGAACAAAGAGACAGCGTTGCCTCCAGCGGCCCAGCCCCTCGCCATCCAGGAGCCGGGAGCTGGACCACTGCCCCCGGGGGACCCGGTCCATCGCCAGGAGCCCCGTCTGGGCGTCGGCAGCCCCGCCAGGAGCCTCGGCTGGAATGGGAGGCGCCGCCCAGCATGGGTCCAGGCTCCCGCCGTCCGTCCCCGGCTCTATTCTGGGATTCTGTTATTCAATGTAGGATCCTATTCCAGAAGGCTGAGATGTGTTTAAACTGCGTCCCCCACGGATGCCGCTGTCACACTCAAAGAGGGGACTGGAAAGGGGGGGGGTCACTCGCATCAGAAAGCAGCATTATGGGAGGGGGCTTGGCTGTGCTGTGGTCCGGAGAGAAGCACGGAGCCAGCAAGCGGTGGGGGTCACCCCTCCTGGTTTTTAGAGAGAGAAGAAGGCACAGTGTCCGCTCCATCCTGTCTCCCCCCCACACACACACGGGGGTTTTCTGGGGGGGGAGCGGGGACAGGAGAGACGGTGGCCGTCATGGTCTCTGGCGAGACCCGACTCTGCCCCCCAACTGCCTGGCTGTGTCACCGTGCGGCCCGGGAGCCGGCTCGGGGCTGCTCCATCTCGGGGCGAACCTTGAGTGGCTGCCCTGTCATCCCAAGACGCCTGGGGAGGGGGCTCAGCCAGCTGCGCTCAGATGCTCTGACAGGGGAAGGGGACCATCCGCCCCTGCACCCCCGTCTGCTCCTCATGCCACCTGCCCACGAGCCTCCAGTCCCTGCTGTGACGGTGGCGTCCCCAGGGGAGGGCAGCTCACCCCCAAAGTCAGCCCCTTCGCTGGTCCACACACTCAGGCATCAGAATCCTGAGCACGCGCCCGACGGAAATGCGGCACGCGTCCACCAACAATGAAATGCGGACAAGGATCTCTATGCCTAACAGCAAAAACGAGAAACAATGCGAATGTCCACCGGCAGGAGGATGCACGAATAAAGTGTGTGCTCGCCCCATGGAATACTACACGGCCATGAAAAAGGGCCAGCCACCGACGCCTGATGCTGAACGTTATCAGCATCAGAGAAGTGAAAAAACTGCAGGCGGGAAAGACTACATATAATACAATTCTGTGCATATTACATTAGGAGGAAACCAGAAAAAGCCATCTAATATTTCAGGGGTGTATGGATAGGTGCTAAGATCATGAAGAAAAGCAGGGGTCGGTTATCGTACAAGTCAGGAGAGCTGCTCCAACAGGACACTAGGGGCTCGGCCCTGGGGACACGGGGACGCCAACTGCACAGTGGTAACAGGGTACTGGCTCTATAATTGTGTCGTATGCACTTCTCTCTAAGTGTGTGATATTTTTCATTGCTCGAGACTCCTCACCTCTCCCCACCCTCTGAGCCTCGTCAGAGACCTCGAACCCCAAAATCTAGATGTATAACGACAATGCTTCATGTTCCTGGGTCTAGAACATTCTAGGTCTGCACTGTCTAACGTAGTAGCTGACCCCTGGGTCTAGAACATTCTGGATCCGTGCTGTCCAATATGATAGCCGATCTAGAACATTCTAGGTCTGTGCTGTCCAAAACAGAAGCTGACTCCTAGTCTGGAACATTCTAGGTCTGCATGGTTCAATATGGTAGCTGACTCCTGGTCTAGAACATT
>NC_060280.1:95038573-95050721 GCF_021613505.1 Equus quagga
CTGCATGGTTCAATATGGTAGCTGACTCCTGGTCTAGAACATTCCAGATCTGTGCTGTCCAATACAGTAGCTGTCCCCCAGTCTAGAACATTCTAGATTTTCACTGTCCAATACAGTAGCCACGAGTAGCAGTTTAAGTTTAAAGTTAAATATACTAAAATCAAATCACATTAAAAATTCAGTTCCTAACTCATACCTGGCACATTTCGAAGACCCTGTAGCCACCGGGAGCTAGCGGCCACCATGACAGCACAGACAGAACATTTGTGTCATCTCAGAAAGTTCTATTGCACAGCGATGATCTAGAATGGGGACTGGCAAATCACCGCCCTATTCTGGCCCCCTGTCTGTTTTTGTAAATAAATTTTATTGGTACGCCGGCCCGCCACTCATTTACGTGCTGTCTGCGGTGGCCACAGAAGCTGTACGGCTGGCAAAGCCAAAAAGATTGACTCTCTGAGGCTTCACAGAAAAAGTTTGCTGACCCACAGCCTAGAACAGTGTAGAACCACGCTGCCCAGTCCAGTAGCCGCCAACCATGTACGGCTCTTGAACACATGAAACGTGGTTTGTGCGACCGAGGAGCAAAATTTTAAATTTTTTAAAATGACGATGAATAGAAATCTAAACCTAAAAACCGACACGTGACTCCATTCTTGGCAAAACTTTAAGGATGTTCAGAACCACCTGGGTGTGTGGATCTGCTTTTTCAACTGTCGATTTTATAAAACATGCAAATACAAATGGAGCGTTTCTGATAATAACCGAGTGTCCCAGCCAAGATGCACCGGGAGCGTGCACCCCACACATGGGATTCTGGAACACTCGGGATGAAGAAAAGCAACACGAACCACCTCATTAATCATTCTGATTTTGACTCTATTGACTGCCTGTTGAAGTGATCAGATTTTGGAGATATTGGGTTAAAATGAAATACGGTGCTTAAATTCATTTCACCTGTTTCTGTTTCCTTTTTAAATGTTGCTCCTAGAAAAATTTAAATGCTGTATGTGGCTTGCATTTTATTTCTCTGAGTCAGCACTGCTCTCGAACATTCACCAGCTCCTTATTCCCATAACCAGAGTTTCTCTGCCCGGGCGCTATTGGCGGCGGCTGGGTCACTCCCTGTGGGGCCGTCCTGGGCGCTGTGGGGGGCGGGGCAGCATCCCTGGCCCCACCCACTCGATGCCAGGAGCAGCCCCCAGGCATGTCAATCATAAGGGTCTCCAGACGTCGCCCAGTGTCCCCTGGGGGCAGAATGGGGCCTGAGTTGGGAACCCCTCCTAACCTAACACGAACTCTTCTGGGAGACACAGGGTTCTCGTGTGTTCCTGCACTCAACGCCCGGCACATTCCTGCCTCCGAGTCTTGGTGCCTTCTGTCCCCACACCACCCCCATATCCGTCTCCATCTGCCACAATCCTCTGCTCAAATGCCCCCTCCTCCAAGAAGCCACCCTGATTGCCCTCCATGAAGTCATCCGAACAACCACAGCTCCCTGGACCCCCTGCTGTCGCTCTGGCCCCCAACAGCCTCCCCGGAGAAGCCTCCTCCGACCAGAGCCCCGTCCCAAGTCACCGCTCGGAACGTCACCCGCTTCTCATCCTCATGTTCTTCCCACCCTCGGAGTCCATCTCGTTGTTTGCTGGTTCATTCTCTGTCTGTCCTGCACCCCTGTCCCTGCCATACAGCACGGGCTCGTAAACTTTTGTTGAATGAAGCACTGGGTGCTGAGGACTCAGCACAGGGGCCGCCCCAGAGGGACCCCCCCCCAATCTAGGGGGAGACCTGGCCGGACGCAGACGCCCCCAGCCCAGAGGGCTCAGGCACGAGCAGAGGGAGCAGACCACTGGACGCGCCTTGAAGGCAGGGGAGCGGTTCTCCAGGTAGGAAGGCCAGTCCCTGTGAGTCCTTGGGCACGAGCGTGGGGTTGGTGTTCTTTCGGGGTCCTCAGAGCCTGAGGAGTGAGGCAGCTCTAGGAACGGGGGGCTCCCGGGGACTGAAATATGAGGGCTGAATGTCTCCCACAATAGTGTCTGCTTTGCACCCACCCTTCTCACAACCTCTCTCCAGCCTTGTCCAATGCAGACGGAGACGCACATCGTGGAGATAAGAGTGACCGAGCCTCCAAGGAAAGACTCTGCCCAAGGTCACACAGCCTCGGAGCGGTGGAGTCGGGGTTTGAACCCACGGGATCACAGAAGCAGAGGAAGGGGCGACACATGGGGGAGAGGCTCTGGAGAGCAGAATGTGGGGCTGTGGGCGATGGGGGTGGGGGGGGCAGGAGGTGGCTGATGCCCACAAGTCAAGGAGGGGAACCCAGTTCAAAGGGGATGCTATGGCCAGTTTGGGTCTGCTGGGTCTGGGGGAGTCCCCAGGGGGCTGCTGGTCACAGAGCTGGTGATAGAAGTGTAGCATATGCCTGGAAAATGGTAGGGGCTTAATAAAGATTAGTTGGACAGATGGATGGGTGGATGGATGGATGGTGGATGGATGGAGGGATTGATGGATGGGTGGTTGGGTGTGTGGATGGATGGATGAGTGGATGGGGGGATGGTGGATAGATGGGTGGATGGGTGGATGGATGGATGGATGGAGGAATGGATGGAAAGATGGATGGGTGGATGGATAGATGGATGGATGGATGAGTGGATGGATGGGTGGATGGATGGGTAGATAGTAGATGATGGATGGATAGTGGATGGATGGAGGGATTGATGGATGGGTGGATGAGTGTGTGGATGGAGGGATGGATGGATGGATGGATGGGTGGATGGATGGATGGGTGGATGGATAGATGGATGGAGGAATGGATGGAAAGATGGATGGTGGATGGATAGATGGATGGATGGATGCATGAGTGGATGAAGGGATGGTGGATAGATGGGTGGATGGACGGATGGATGGATGGATGGGTGGATGGTGGATGGATGGATTGGTGGATGGACAGATGCATGGATGGATGCGTAGGTGGATGGATGGATGAGTGGGTGGATGGATGACAGCACTGGATCCATGGGCTGGCTGGGGAGAGTGAACAGAGAGAGAGGGACAAAGGACCCCTGAGCCGGACACAGAGAAGAAACCCTGGCAAGTGTGGCATCTTTTCCTCTCAAGGTGGCCTCAGCCCCAGGAGCCCAGCCTGGCAAGAAGAGCTCTCAGTTCTTCCACGTTCTTCCATCTTCCCTCTCAGCTGCTGATGGGAGCCCAGAGCCCAGCATCAGCTCCCAACAGAGATGCAACTGGTTCCCAGGCCCCCGAGGCCTCAGGCAGTGGAAAGGGGGGCTGGCTTTGGGTCTCGTGATCCCATCAGGGGACCGGGGTGAGGCATTTAGCTGGGGGACTGCCAGAAATTCTGGCACATCTCCACGTGGGTACGGATTTCTCTGGAAATTCCCGCCCCCAGCAACCGTGAGAGGACGGGTGCTGACGGTGGGAAGCCACTAAGTTGTGGGGTCATTTGTTATGCAGCAGAGGATGACTAATATAGCCCGCAGAACTCCACCGTGCCCCGGGTGCTGACTTGGATGGGTGGACCTGCTCCCCTGTTTCCGGTATTGACCCAAGGTCGGAGGAGGGAAAAGAGTGAATTCTGGGTGGTGTTTATTCCACAGGCTCTGAGTCACCTTTGCATAGACTGTTCCCTCTCTTGGCATGCCCTTCCTTCCTGTCTTTTAAGTCACTTCTCCAATGTCACCTCCTCGGTGAAGCTCTCCATGACCACCTGCTCTACAGTTTTCCTTCCCTCACCCCACCCTGTTATACTCTTCCAGTGCTGACAATCAGAGAGGTTAAGTCAGTGGCTCACTGTCACACAGCAAGGACAGGCTGGAGCTGAGTAAGGAGCTCGCTGATGTGGCCGCCAAAGAGGGGCTCTTTATGCTTCACTATGAGGTTGAGGCCAACCCCGGAAGCTTTTGATGCTTGTTCAAAGTCGAGTCAACTCATGCCACGCTGTCATGTCCCTGGCAGGCGCACCCCAGATTTCCCACTGTCAGCCGTCCTGTGTCCGTGTTCCCAGCGTTGACGGCTACAGATCCCACCCAAGCAGTCCCGGAACGCCCTTGATGCTGAGAGTCCCAGAGCATTCCAGAAGGAAGGGCGAGCCCCCCCGCCCAGAGCTCATGGGCTGGGGTGCCCCGGGTCTCGCTGTGGTTCCTTCCATTTCCATCAAGAGGCACCACCTGGAGGCCCATCTCTGCCGTCTCAGGGGGACCAGCCATCCTTCACTGGGGGCAGGGACTTCCCGCCCACCCAAAGAGGACACAGCCGACAAGGGAGACCCAGCAGCGGCAGAGCCTGAGCCAGCCTCCCCTGGGGATGAAATACTGCCCAAGCAGCCCCTGCATCGAGGGTCCGTAGCTCCATTTGCCCCATTAGGACAAAGAAAATCCCTTTTCTTTTTGTGGTGAGAAGCAGGCACCGTCTAGCCTCCTCCCTGAGGCCCATGGGCCCTGCCCAACCTGCCCCGTCCCCTCCCTGCCCTCTGTCCTCCCTCTGTCCCCTTCACTCCCTCTGCTCCAGCCACACCGGCCTCCTCGCTTTTCCTCCAACACACCAGGCCCGGGCCTGCCCCAGGGCCTTTGCATGTGCTGTTCCCTCCACCTGCTAATTCTTCCTTATCCTTCAGGTCTCAGCCCAATGACACTTGCACGCTGGGTCAGGTGCCCTTGTGCAGTATACAACCTGTACAACCACACGTGACCACACTGGTGGGAAGTAGAGGGCACGACATGTAGCTGGCACTCAATAAATGCTCACTCTGGTGATCATTTCTGTCCCTCTGCTCCTTATACCTCCTTCTGAGTCCAGAGGCACGTGGGCTTCACAGCTGATCCCAGGAAGGGCCCCGGCCTTCCCCAGACTGAGAGCAACACCCCGCCATGCCCCCTCCCCAGACAGGACCCAGAACTCACCCCGGGCAAGGTCTTCTGTTCGTGCAGGGCGGTCTGAGCTTTGATGGCGGAGTCCCTGGCACAGTAGGTGAGAAAGGCACAACCTGGAGGGGAGAGAAATGGGGGCGTTCAGAGAAAAAGGATGGTGCACGCCCACGTCCACAGCAGCGTGAGTCACAGTAGCCAAGAAGTGGAAGAAACCCAAGTGTCCTTGGACGGATGGTGGTAAACACAATGTGTCCATCCAGACACCGGAACATTACTCAGCCTTAAAAAGGAAGGAGATCCTGACAGCTGCTCCCACGTGGACGGACCTGGAGGACATGATGCTCAGTGACGTGAGCCGGACACAGAAGGACACACACTGTGTGGTCCACTCGCAGGAGGTCCCCAGAGGAGCCACAGCCACAGAGACAGAAAGTGGATGGGGGGCCAGGGGCTGGGGGAGGGGCGGGAGTCAGTGTTTCCTGGGGACAGAGCTGCAGTTTGGGGAGATGGAAAGTTCTGGAGACGGATGGAGGGGATGGTGGCACAACCGTGTGAATGCGCTTAATGCTACTGAATTGTGCACTTAAAATGATTAAGATGGTGAATTTAATGTTATACGTATTTTACCACAATAAAAAAAAAACTGGAAAAAAATGGTTAAGATGGTAAATTTTACGTTATGTGTATTTTACGACAATTAAAAAAATAAAAAGAGAAGAGGACGCTGGAGCCACCTTTGGGGGGGCCAGTAGCAGAGCTCAGTGCTCCCTCCCACGCCATACCCCCCAAAGGGTGAGACAGGGAGGAGGAGAGAGGAGACACAGCTGTTAATTAAATCTGCGGCTGACGCTAGATGAAGAGCTGGCGAGGCGGGTGGGGGCAGCGGGCAGAGCTGCTGGCCCCGGGGAGCAGGGTGCGGAGGCCACCAGCAGCCTCCAGGAGCCAGAAGAGGCCGCCGCACTGGGATGAGGAGCAGTGGGGTCTGCCACTGACCTGCTTTGTGGCCTAGGATCTGGCGCTGCCCCTGTCTGGGCCTCAGTTTCCCCCATCAGAGAGGATGGTCCTAGAGTGCCAACTGGATGGACCAATCAGGGGGCGGGGACGGAGCTAGAGGGGGCGTGGCGCGGCGGCAAAGGGCGGGGCCAATCAGGAGAGGCGAGGGGCGGGGCCGGCCCCCCCCCCCCCCCCGAAGTGGTCCAGAGTGAGGCTGTGATTGGACGACGTCCTGGGGCGGGGGCGGGGCTTGCGAGGCGTGAGAACCGCAGAGACAAGAGACATTGAGAGACAGGGAGAGAGAGAAGCCCTCAGAGAGGGACCAAGGAGGTCAAAGGTATTTGGAAAGGCCTTTGCCCCGGGCGGGGTGGGGATGCAGGCAGGCGTCAGGTCCCCTGGGATGGACACGGGGGTCTGGGCCCCAGCGCTGGGCTTTGCCTCTGCCCTCTGTGGGCCTCAGTTTCACCGCCTGTGAAGTGAGACCATCGTTGGCTGCTGTAATGCTGTCAGACCCTGTGTCCCCCACCCCAGCTCCCTCCCCACAGTCTCTCTGCCTCGCCCCCCAGGGACCCCCTGTGCAGAGCCCCCTGGGAACAGCTCTGTGGTGCCCACTTGCACCCCAGGCAGGAGCTAATTAAAGCCACGTCCTGTTGGGCTGCACTCCCCACGGTGCCACTCCCGCCTGCTGGGCCGGGTAATGGGGAGGAGACCCCGGCCCCAGGCCCGAGAGGCCCCCTGGAGCCCTGGGGAGGGGGCACCAGGCAGAGCTGAGGACAGTTTCAAATTTTTCCAGAAAATTCGTGAAATGGAAAATGGTGCAGCCGCTGTGGAAAACAGTTTGGCAGTTCCTCTTAAACAAGTAAACACAGAATTACCCTATGATCCAGCAATTCCACTCCTGGGTATAGACCCAAAGAATTGAAAATCGGGACTCAAAGAGATATTTGCACACCCATGTTCACAGCAGCATGATTCCCAACAGCCAAAAGGTGGAAACAACCCAAATATCCATCAATAGATGGTGGATACACATCGTGTGGTCCATCCACACCCTGGAATATTACGCAGCCATGAAAAGGAAGGCAATCCTGACACCTGCTCCCGCGTGGAGGGACCTGGAGGACGTGATGCTCAGGGACGTGAGCCAGACACAGAGGGACACACACTGTGTGGTCCACTCACAGGAGGTCCCCAGAGGAGCCACATCCACAGACACAGAAAGTGGATGGGGGGCCAGGGGCTGGGGGAGGGGTGGGAGTCAGTGTTTCATGGGGACAGAGCTGCAGTTTGGGGAGATGGAAAGTTCTGGAGACGGATGGTGGCACAACCGTGTGAATGTGCTGCATGCCGCTGAGCTGTGCGCTGAAAAATGGCTAAGATAGTAAATTTTATGTTATGTATATTTTACCACGATAAAAAATTGTAATTGGGCTATATGACAAACACACTCCGTCCAGAAAAAGTGCAGAACATGTAACAAATAATTATCAAGTCACATAACCATTTCACAGGCCCCAAATAGAGCATGGCAGCCCCAGGAGCCCCAGAGTTCCTCCCGTGCCATCACAAGCCCCTCGGTCCCCGAGGTCACGCTGCCCCGGCTCCTGGGATGACCGCGGCGTTGCTTTTGGTTATGGTCTCCCACCCCGCGTGCACCACTAACTAATCCAGTTAGCGCTTCCTGCTTTTGAACTTGCGTAAACAGATGACAGCATCCGTGCACGCTGGTGTCTGGCTCCTTCACCCAACAACAGGGGGTCGTACGCATCAGGTGTTAATTCCTTTTTGTTTCTGTGTAATATTTTATCCTACAAAGATCCTACAAATTGGTTATCCATTCTCCTGTGGATGGCGTTTGGGTTGTCTGCTGTTTGGGGCCATCATAAATAAAGCTGCTATGGAACATTCTGGCATATGTATTTGGAGGCACAAGGCCACACCCAGGAACGGAACTGCTAGTTATAAGGAAGGCGTGGGTTGATTTTAATCAATTCTTTCCAACAGTTTTCCAAAGAGAGTTGAGCCAACGTATCCTCCCACCAGTGGGGTCTGGGAATCCACTTCACGCTTCATTTTCACCGCCTCTTGGTTCCGCCAGCCTTTGAAATGTCCGTCACGGGGTGGATGTGTCATTGCGTTTCATCGACATTTTAGTGCACATTCCTATAGTCGTGAACGGAGCGGGGCACCTTGTTGCTTTGTCGCCGTTCTTTATATATTGTATGTGCTTATCCGTTCGGGGTTACATGCAACACCAACACCTTTTCTCAGCCGTGACTTGTCTTTCCCTCTGTGTGTGTGTGTGTGTGTGTGTGTGTTTCTATTTTCTGAATTAGCCCCACAAGGTCTTCAGGGCGAGGAGAGGTGCCAGGACAGCCAGCCCCAAGGCCTGAGAGAAATTAGGCGTGGCCGGCAGAAACTTGGGCTGCAGGCGATGTAAAATAGGGGCAAAACCCCCTCGTCCTTGGGTCACCTCTTGCCTGTGGACCCCCCGTCTGCAGGTCCCGGGAGGGGTGGGTGGGACCCCGCGCGGCCTCCGGGTCTGGAAGGAAAATCTAATTGCGAGCCGCTGTCCGTGGTGCTGAAATCCTGTCCTGTGCGCTCGGCCCGATCTCTTCTGAGTTTCTGTTTTTGAGTTGATGAAAATGCATGATATTTACCCATTTCTGGACAAACAGAGCCTTGACTTTCGGTCCCTGTGACGGTTGACTCGTTTTCCCCCCTCCCCCAAACGCATACGTTGCTGTTCTAACCCCCAGGACCTCAGAACGAGACCCTGTCTGGAAATAGGGTCATTGCGGATGTAAATAGTTAAGGCGAGTCGATCCTGGACTAGGGTGAGTCCTAAGGCCAACAGGACTGGGGTCCTTATAAAAGGGGGAAATTGGGGCACAGAGAGGCACACAGGGAAGACGCCAAGTGAACACAAAGGGAGAAATCTGGGTGATGTATCGACAAGCTACAAAGGAGCTGTTAGCATTGCCCTCAGGTCACAGAGGATGCGGTGAGGCACAGAGAGGCAAAGTGACTTGCCCGAGGTCACACAGCTGGTAAGTGGAACATCCAGGGTTTAGACAGGCTCCATGGACCGTGCGCTGACCACTGGGATACACTGCCCGGAGCTTGCATCTTTTCTAAAATTTTCCCTGTGTTTCCACAGTCACATATCTGCCTTACCCCTCCCTGAAAGGACCCTTAAAATAGCCCCCCTTTCTGAGAAGTGTGGGGCAGGGTCGAACAAAGAGGCCGGGGACCCCCTCTCGATTGTGCGGGATCTGGTTTGGTGCGTCTTCGTCCCACAGGGACCCTTTGGGGGGAAACACAGCCCGTCCAGCGCCCACGCTGAGCGAGCCTCCCGCCCCGATTCCAGCCCCAGCCACCACCCCCCCACACACACATCAGCAACGATGAGGGGTTGGGGCTGGTGTCCAGCGGCCCTTCCCACGCTGGCCGAGCCCCGGGGGTCTGCAGGGCTGGGGCAGGAAGAGAGGGCGTCCTACCCTCTCCAGGCCCCTTACGGGGACGTGTCACCCACGTCAACCCCTTGCATCCTCAGACTATTTCAAAAGGACGGCACCACTGTATCTATTATTTTCGCCACTTTGCAGATGGGGAAACTGAGGCACTGGCCATTAGGCCATCTGCCCGAGGTCACACAGAGACGGGGGCAGGATTTGGACCCTGGGGGACTAAGGCCACCCGATGCCCTTCTCCACCGCAATATCCTCCCCCTAATAAGACAATAGCAGCAGGAGTGAGTGCCGATTCACCCAGCACCTCGACAGGGCGGTCACCGTCCTCGGTACTTGGCTCCCCGCAGGAATCCTTTGAGGGCGCATTAGGCAGAGTATGCGGGAAGCGAGACTCAGAGAGGCAAGGTGACTTGCCTAAGGCTGCACAGCAGGTAAGTTGACTCCTTAGGGAACTACTTAGCGACCTGGCCCTCGCAAACACGGGGCTCCGGGGTGACCCCGCAGAGCCCCCGTGGTGGGGAGAGCAGTGCCCAGCTTACAGATGAGGAGACCGAGGTTCGCAGTGGCCCAGGTCACCCACAGCAGTGACGGAGCTGGAACGGGAACCTGTGTCCGCGGGACTCCTTGCACACGGCCCTTCTCCCTGCAGCCCCGGATGCTCTCTGAGGAGGGGACAGTGGTGGCCGTGGCTACAGGTCCCAGCTCAGCCTGGGCTCTGGGGACCCCGCCCTGACCTATGGGTGCCGCCAAGCCTCCCAGGCTGGGAGAGGCCCAGACAGACGCCCTTGCGTGGTCAGCCGGAGACAGACGGAGGGACACGGGGCTGGGGTTTTGTCACTTCCTGTGGAGCTTTGGAGGTCTGGGGACTGACCCCGAAGGACGCTGGCCATGTCCCTGGCTTCAGCCTGACCCCGGCCACACCCTTCGCCCGGCCTCTCACTGACCGCCCTTGAGCTCGCCGTTTCCGCCGTCCACACTCGCGCATCCTAGCCCGGCTCCTTCCTCCTCAGCCAGCCGAGCTGTGGCCGCCTCCGGGGAGCCCCCCGCCTGGCCTATGTGGGTCCAGCGCCCACGGGGGTCCCCGCGCCCCCATCCCAGCCCTGCTCACTCGGCCGGAACAGCCTAGTCCCCGTTATTCTGACCATGGGACTGGGAGCCCCTGAGGGTGGGGACCGGGGTTTCCCTGTCACCGACGTGGCCCCAGCGCCCACACGGTGTTTGCTCAGCAAGAATGTGGCCACTGATCACGGCCTCCATCCTGGGCCCCGACATCACCTCCCGGACCAGCGCCGGCCCCTCCTCCTGGTCCCCGTCTGTCCTCCCCGCAGCCGCCACCAGAGGGCGCCTGGAGCCCCTGAGTCCGTCCCGCCTCCTCCGTCCGCAGCCCTCCAGGCTCCCCTCCCTCGGGGGAGAAGCCCACATCGTCCCCGCGGCCCCCCAGGCCCCGCACGACCTGCCCGTCCCCTCCCCGCTCTCCCTCCTCCCTCTCTCCCCCCCTCCTCCCTTGGTTCCAGCCACACGGGCCTCCTCGCTGTTCCTCCCACATGCCTGCCCCAGGGCCTTTGCACAGGCTGTTCTGGAACATGCTTCCCCCAGATCTCTACACGGTTCACTCTCTCACTTTCTTGGCTCCAATGTCACCTCCTTAGTGAAGTTTCCTGTCTCAAATGACAGCCCTCACCCCCCCTCACACACCTTGTTCTATTTTTTTCCAGCGCCCTCAGCACCATCTCACACGCCATATATTTTATTTGTTTATTTCTGTCTCCCCACGGAAATGTCATTTCCATGAGGACAGGATTTTTCATGTGTTCTGTTCAGTGCTGGGTCCCCAGGATCTAAATAGTGTCAGGTACTCAAGAGGGGCTCAATAAATACTCGTTGACTGAATGCATGATTTTCTTTCCAAGCTGACCTGCTAGTATCAAGACTCCCTCCTGGGGGCAGCGACCATATTTGATTCATTTTTATCCCCCGCCTTCCCCACCAT
The DNA here is from genome assembly GCF_021613505.1 of Equus quagga. Classification (NCBI taxonomy): domain Eukaryota; kingdom Metazoa; phylum Chordata; class Mammalia; order Perissodactyla; family Equidae; genus Equus; species Equus quagga. The sequence continues at coordinate 95,049,913 of NC_060280.1, forward strand.
GCCTCACACACGGTCAATGTTTCCTGAGCAATTATTATGCACCAGCTGTGCTGGGGAAACACCCTTGTTTATCGCCTCCCTGATCACCAACGTCTCCTGCACCCCCTCCCAAGCCAGCACCCCAACCACGACCAATCATGCGAAGCCCCGTCTCAAAACCCTTTGATCCCAACCCCCTTCATGCGGGGCATCCCACATGCTTGGTCTTTAGCCTCAGCTCTGTCATCTAGTGCTAAAGACGGGCCCTCAGCCTGCCCAAGCCCTTCTGCTGTGTGATCTCGGGCCAGCTACTCAACCTCTCTGAGCCTCCACTTTCTGATCCGTCAAATGGGAATCGCAGTACCGCCCACTAAGGACTCGAGGAGATGCTCCCTTCTGCCGTGGGGTCACCCTCTCCCCCTCCTCCGCCATCCTCTCGGCCCGAGGCTGTGCCCCACTCGGCTGAGAACAGCGGGGCTGACAGGTCCTCTCTCCTATCCACGGCCCCTCCCCGCACTCAGAAACTCACCCATTCCCGGCCCGGGCCAGGGCTCACCTGGACCCCGGCACCAGGGGCGCCGCCTCCGGGCTGACCTCCCACCTCCCCGCCTGCGGCTGCTCAGCGTCCACTGCTGCCCCCGACCCCGCCCTCGCCTCACATGTGGGGCCCCTCAGGGCTCTTCAGGATTCCCCAACCTCCTGCCCACAGCCCTCCTGACTCCTTCCACGGATGTAGACACCATCGCTGCACCAGAGACTGCCCTCCATGCGCCCACCCATCCACCCACTCACCCATCTATCCACCCACCCATCCATCCACCATCCATCCA
>NC_060280.1:95100721-95108483 GCF_021613505.1 Equus quagga
CCACCCACCCATCCATCCACCCATCTATCCATCTGTCCATCCATCCATCCCTCCCTCCATCCATCCATCCATCCATACATCCATACATACATCTATCCATCCATCCATCCATCTACACATCTACCCACCCATCCACCCACCCATCTATCCTTCCATCCTTTTACCCATCCTCCCACGTTGACCAATGTCCACTCTGACCTTGACCTGATCACCGGCGAAGCAGGAGAATCAGACTCGTCCCCTGACCTTGTGGGGCTCTCCATCTGGTGGAGGAGACCCATGGCAAACAGACAAATTAGGAAGTTTCCTGGTAAAGACCATTGCCGAGGCCAGAACAGCACATTTGGGGGGCGGTCCAGGCTCTCTTGGGAGAGACTCAACATGGGTGGGTAGAACCTGTGTCTCCAGGCATCACCCCGCACCTTCCACAGCCCCCGCCATCAGCCCACAGATGCCGAGCTTGCTAAGGTCATTGATGTCCCTCTCACTGTCCTATATTCTTCCTGACCTCTCCTTGGCCTTTGACACTGGCCGTCACTCTCCCTGGACGACCCCTTGCTGCTCTGGCCGCTCACACCTCTGTCTTCCAGCTCAGGCTTTGTGCATCCAGCCAGTTCCCAGATGCTCCAGACCCCTCAGACTCAACCTGCCCCAATGATTTCACCATCGTATCTGAGCCTCCCCACCCCGCTGCCCATTCTACATCAGAAACAATTTTTGCGCCATCCCCTCATTTCCATCCCCACGGCCACTGCCCTGGCCCTTACCCACCCTTCCTGCCTGGACTGTGGTTCCTGCCTCCTTCTGAGTCTTCTGACCTCCAGCCTCACCTCCTCATTGGCCACTAGAGGGCTCACCCTCTGAGCTTTCCTGCCCTGAACCATTCCCTCTGGCATAGCCCGGACCACATAGTCTCTGTCTGGTTCTGCCCAGCAGCCCCTCAAAGGTGGGCACTAGTGAACTCCTACTCATCCTTCAATGCCCCAATACCAATGTCCCCTCCTCCAGGAAGACCTCCCCTCCTGGAGCTCTAGTGCCTCACTCTGGGCTCTTCCAGGTCCCAGTCGTGACTGGAGGGGGGCGCTGGAGGTGTGTGTGTCCAGCTTTGCCTCCTTCAGCCTGGAAGCCCTGTGAGGGCTGGGACAAGCAAACTCCTACTCATCCCTCAGGGCCCCAGCTCCTTCGCCCTTCCGGCAGGAAGCCTGCCCACCCGCCAGGCCGTGCGCTCACCGCAGGTTGGTTTTCTGCACGGAGAAGCAGTACTCGTTGATGCCGGTGGTGGGCATGCGGCTGCGGAGCACGTCCTGTGCCGTGGGGATGTAGTCAGGCTCTGTGATCCGCTCCAGGTGGGACAGGTAGCTGTGGAGTGAGGAGCCCTGAGGCTCGGCCTGGCAGCCCCCTTAGCTTCTCAGACCCCCCACCCCACCCAGGCAGAGCCCAGTGGGAGGACCCTGCTTGGGGAGGGCGGGAAACCCCTGGGGAGGGGCCGGGACCCCTAGGGTCTGCAGGTGGCTCAGGAGCAGCAGCCTGAAGCCGTGGGAGTGTCGGTCACTAGGGAGGGGTGTCACCTTGGGGGAGCTGTCAACCCCTGGAGTGGCACTGTCCCAAGCACACTGATGGCCCAGGAGCGGGCTCGCAGGTGCCAGCTCTCTCTAGACGCCCAGCACATGTTGCTGCGCGATGATGAGCAGCGTCACCCCAGGAGCTGTGTCACCCCGGGATAGAGTCACCCTGCAGCAAGACCATCCCCACGGCCAGCCTGCGCCCCACAGCATGTCCGCGCGGGGGGAGCCGCCAGCAGCCTGGGGACCCTCTGTCGGGTTCCCGCCCCTGGGGACCGGGTCTCCGCTAGCTGCGTCTCGGCCGCCGCTGTGCCCAGTGCCCGCCTGGCCCTCAGCCCCACCCCCGCCCCTTGCCCGGGGACCCCAGACTCACTACACGGCCGAGTCGAGCAGGTGGAACTCGCGCCGACGCTCGTAGCAGGCCCGGACCCCCGCGTCCCTCCACAGCCACTGGATGGCCACGGCGTAGCGCTTCTCGAAGGTGGTCACCTTGTAGGGGTCCTGGCTCATGACCAGGCTGGCGTGGTGCTGGGGGGGGACGGACGGGGCGGGTCAGGGCTGCTGTGGGGCGGGGCTGCCCTCCACACGTCTCCAGGAGCCCCCTGCCCTCCTGCCCCGACTGCCTCTCCTTCCCATCCCGGAGCCACTTGCCTCCACATGCACCGTGGCCTGTGCTCTGCCCGCTCCATCGGCCCCTCCGATTTGCTCCCTCCTCCCTTCATGCATTTATCCACGGGGTGGCGGGGGGCGCCGAGGGAAAGCGCTCCTCCTCCGTCCCCACAGCAACCTGTGCTCCTCTGTCCTCCTTTCCTTCCACCGGGAACAGGCACCAGTGTCGCTGAGCCCTCTGTGATGGCCTGAGTGTGCGTGTACCCTTGTGTGCGTGCGTGCATCATGTGTGTATTTGTATGTGCACACATGTGACTTGTGCTCCTGCAGGTGCACTGGTGTCTGTGCGCGCACTTGGGTGTGTCCTTGCGCGTGCATGTGGATTTGTGTTTGTGTGGGCACATGCGCCGGTGTGTGCATTTGTGGGCATTCGCACGTGTGTGTGCATCTGAGTGTATATATGCAGGCATGTGACCTGTGTAGGATCAATGAAAAAGCCTGCAGCCTGTTATGGGCTGAACTGTGTCCTCCACTCCCCCTGCCCTCTGCAAATTCACACATCGGAGCCGTAACCCCCAGGACCCCAGAAGGTGACCTTATCTGGAGCTGGGTCTCCACAGAGGTAAAGTTAGAATGAGATCACTAAGTTGGGCCCTGACTCAAAAGGACCAGTATCCTCATAAGAAGAGAAGATGAGGACACGGACAGGCACCGAGGGACGGCCATGTGAGGATACACGGAGACGATGGCCATCTGCAGGCCAAGGAGAGAGGCCACAGAGGAACCAGCCCCGGCGACACCTGGATCGTGGGCTTCTAAGTCTAGAATTATGAGCAAGTAAATTTCTGTTGTTTAAGCTGCGCTGGCTGTGGCACTTTGTTATGGCGGCCCGAGCAGAAAAATACACAGCCTGAAAATATATTGGCTCCGAAGTTTTGAAAAACATGGACAATCAAAATGGGTAATAATTTTAAAAGCAGAAATTTAAGGAAACATCCTTTGAAAAATTCACAGTAGGGGCTGGCCCGGTGGCACAGCGGTTAAGTTCGCACGTTCCGCTCTGGTGGCCCGGGGTTCGCCGGTTAGGATCCTGGGTGCAGACATTGGCAAGCCATGCTGTGGCAGGCGTCCCACACATAAAGTAGAGGAAGATGGGCACGGATGTGAGCTCAGGGCCAGTCTTCCTCAGCAAAAAGAGAAGGACTGGCAGCAGATGTTAGCTCAGGGCTAATCTTCCTCAAAAAAAAAAATTCACAGTAAAAATTATATTCAAGGAAGGCCCTCAGTAGATCGTAATGTGCTTTGATTGAAGCAAATGAGGGTCCTTGAAGATTTTAAAAGGCAGGGGGACTGTGCTCCGGGCCTGGGAATGAGACAAGGATGTCCGTTCCTGCCGCTAACGAACACCAAGCTGAGGTCCTGGCCAGTGCAACCACACAGGAAGAAGGAATCAAAGGCGCCAGGTTTGGAAGCGACTAAATTACACGGTGGTTGTTCACGGATGAGATGACCGTATGCAGAGAATCCAGAATAGTCTAGAGATAAGCTATTCGAATAAGCAAGTGAACTTAAGCAAGGCCCCGAACGCAAGATCAATAAGCAAAAATCCAATGTGTGTCTATACGCTAAGCACCCGCTAGCGGAAATTTTAAAAACCTTAAATCTCATTTACAGCAGCACCAGAAGGGATCAAACACCTAGGAATAAATCTGTCGATAGACGTGAAAACTCGCCACACTGAAATGGACAAAACATCGCTAAGAAAACATTTGAAAGAGGAAAATAACTGGAGGGATATATTATGTTCATGGATTGGAAGAAGCAGTGTTTTTAAGTTGCTGATTCTCCCCAAATTGATCTATGGATTCAATGCAATCCTAACCAAAACCTCAGAAAGGGGTGTGTGTGTGTGTGTGTGTGTGCAAAAATTGATAAGATAATTCTAAACTTATATAGAAATGCAAGGGGCCTGGAGTAGCCACTGCGATTCGGCAGAAGACACAAATGGAAGCATTTACACTAGTGGATGTCAAGATTACACTAGGGAGCTACAGTCACAACTTGAAACGATATTCGGTCAGAGATAAACAGACCATGGAAGAGAACAGTGAGCACTGACAGATCCAGACACATTAGGACACATGACTTATGACAACAGTGAGATTGTAGTAAGGGGAGCAAAGGGTGGTCTTTTCAATAGATGATGCCGGAACAATCGAATATCCACATAGAAAAAAAAAAAAGCAAAGAAATTTGATCCCTGCCTCGCACCCTACACGAAAAAAATCAATTCTAGGTGGAATGTGAATTTAAATGTGAAACGATAAAGCTCCTAAAAGATAGCAATAGAAAATTTCACCGGGACCTTGGGGTACAAAAATATTTCTTAAACTGGCCACAAAAAAAAAAAAACCCACATTAATCAGAAAAGATTGATATGTTAGACTTCATTAAAATTAAGAACTTCTAGGGGCCGGCTGGCTGGCACAGTGGTTAAGTGTGCACGTTCCACTTTGGTGGCCCGGGGTTCGTCGGTTTGGATCCCGGGTGTGGACATGGCACTGCTTGTCAAGCCATGCTGTGGTAGGCGTCCCACGTATAAAGTAGAGGAAGATGGGCACGGATGTTAGCTCAGGGCCAGTCTTCCTCAGCAAAAAGAGGAGGATTGGCAGCAGATGTTAGCTCAGGGCCAATCTTCCTCAAAAATAAAAAAATTAAAAAAAATAATAATAATTTAAAAAAAACACACACACACAAGCGTTGGGGGGGGGGGAGATGTGGAGAAACTGCGCCCCCCTCCACCCTGTGCCCTGAGGAGGGGGGATGTCAATGTGGAAATGTGTCAATGTGGAAAACAGCAAGGAGGGTCCCCCAAAAACGAACCCTAGGGCTACCATGGGATCCAGCAAGGCCCCTTCTCGGGGGGTTAGCCAAAGGAATTGAAATCGGGATCTGGAAAAGAGACCAGCAGGCCCGCCTTGGCTGCAGCGCTGTTCACAATAGCCGAGCAGGGGCGGTCACCTGATGTCCAGTGAGGGACGGAGGGATAGAGACAAGGGGACAGGATTCCGCTGGAGGCGACACGAGGTGGGGGGACCCTGCGGGGGCCCAGCCGCCTGGAATGGAGGGGAGGATCCCGGGGGGGGGGCCGAGGGGACACAGCTCCCCCTTGGGGGTCCATTAGGACAGGCCGCCCCCCCCCCCAAGTCCTAGGGGCCCCGGCCGCTCACCTTACTCTCGGGCCGGCTGAAGGGGATCTGCAGCCGCTCCATGGCCTCGAGCATGTTGCGCACGGAGACGAAGATGTTCTGGTAGACGAGGGGCCGGAAGCCCTTGCGGTCCTCCTCCGAGTAGCCGGCCCCGTGGATGATGCGCATCTGCTTGATGAACGTGCTCTTCCCGCTCTCCCCGGGGCCTGCGGAGACGCGCGATCGGCTCAGCCCTCCGCGGGCTCCGAACCCCGGACACTCCCCGCTCCCCAACCCCCGGGGTTCAAATCCCCGCTCAGCCAGGGCTGAAACCGCTCTGTGCCTCAGTTTCCCCGTCTGGAAAAGGCGGATCGCAGGAGGCCCTGCCTGCTCGTGGATGTGCGGGGCTGATGGAGTTCATTGTCAGCTGCCCCGGGAGGGCTCGAAAACTGCGGCCCGCGGGTCGAATGCCGCCCCCAATCCGTTTTCGCGCGGCCCCCGAGTTTTTACCACTTGCACCGTTTTTATGTTTCTCCCGGTTTTCACGGTTACGGCTTTGACATTTTTTAAATAGCTGAAAGGAATCCAAAGAAGACTATTGGGTGACGTGAAAATTATATGAAATTCAAGTTCTGGCATTCGTAAATAAAGTTTTATTGGCACACGGCCACACCCATTCCTTTACGAGTTGCCTATTTTGCTTTCTGGCTGCAACAGCAGAGTTGAGCCGTCAGAGAGAGACCGAGAGGCTCACAAAGCTGGAAATATTCACTATCTGGCCTTTTACGGAGAAAATTTGTGGATCCCGGTTTATAGGAGACTAGACATAGTAAGAGTGACCGAAGTATGTTTAGCATGGTAATAATTCCCCTTATTACTTGCTATGATAATTTCAGATAGAGAAACTTGTATGAAGGCAATAAGACAGGATGAACAGGGGAAGGAATGAACAGGTGACCACCAGAGCTGAGGGTCAAGGAAGGCCTCTCGGTGGGGGTGGCTTGTGGGGCTGAGATCTGAAGGCTGGGAAGGTTGCTCTCATGCCAAGATCTCCGGGAAGAGCATTCCAGGCAGCGGGCACAGCGCATGCAAAGGCCCTGGGGCAGGCCCAGGCCTGGCGTGTGGGAGGAACAGCGAGGAGCCTGTGTGGCTGGAGCAGAGGGAGGAGGGGGAGAGAGGGAGAAAAGGAGGAGGGAGGGCAGGGAGGGGACGGGGCAGGTCCAGGGGGCAATGCTGGGGGACCAGGTGGCCGCGGTGGAGCTGGAGAGAAGGGGGTACATTCCAGAGATATTTGGGAGGCAGATCGACATGGCCTTGCCGATGGACCACAGTGGGGAGAGGCGTCCTTGCAGGGCGTCTGCAGAATCCACAAGGCCGAGGTCAAGACGAGACCACAGGGCCCTTCCAAGCGCAGGCCGCACACCCGTGACTCGGGCCCCCGGTTTGTGATCGTGACACTGGAATCTTCCAGAGCCGGGGGCCAGAAGCTGGAAGACGGAGGCTCGGCCCCCCGCTGTCTGAGCCCCGAGATCTGGCTCTCTCTGGGCCTCTGTTTTCTCATCTGTAAACTGTCCCCTCTGCGGCTCCTGGGGACACGGGCATGGGGTCCTTCCCGGGGCGGGAGGGGCTCGGGGTAGGAGGAACTGGATCGAGCAGCAAAAAGGGAAGGGGTGGCCCGGCTGGAGCCCAGAAAGAGGAAATGGGAGCAGAGGGCGAGGAGCGGGGACGAGGGGGAGCTGGAGGCGGAGGGAAGGGGAGCTAGGATGTGGCATTTGTCCCCTCGTCCCCACGTGCGGGGGGCCCTGTCCCCAACCCGCCTCCGGTCCATCGGAGGACAGCAAGGGCAGGTCTGGGGTGACACCAGGTGTTAATGAAGCGGCTGGACTCAAGGGCCGAGAAGAAGGGTCACTTTCTCTGCCCTCCAGGACATGAGCTGGGAAAGTGGGACAAAGTGGCGGGATGGCAGTCAGACTCGCGGGAGGACGACGGGCTTGGCTTTTTTGTGGAACTCAAACCCACTGATGAGGCATTTTGGGGTAAAAAGCTGTCAGGTCTGTAACTTCCTTGCAAACGGTTCAGAAAAAAGAATGAATAGGTATGTATGAAACATAGAAATGTATGGTAAATAAATTTTCGATATAATTGTGCATTATATAAAGTCTAAGTAGATGCACGTCCACTTATAAATTGTGTGTTACGTGTTCAGAGAGAGAGAGAGAGGACAGAGACGAAAAAAAAAGTAAAATGGGGGCCGGCCCTGTGGCGCAGCGGTTAAGTGCGCACGTTCCGCTTCTCAGCAGCCCCGGGGTTCGCCGGTTCGGATCCCGGGTGCGGACGTGACACCGCTTGGCACGCCATGCTGTGGTAGGCGTCCCACATAGAAAGTAGAGGAAGATGGGCACC
>NC_060280.1:95108583-95138563 GCF_021613505.1 Equus quagga
AAGAAAAAGCCTGACATGCCGAGTGAGATGCCTGATTGGAAAGTGAAACGGAAAAAGGGGCCTCGGGGGAAACACCCGTAAAATCCACAGTCTGGAGTTTCGTCAATGTCAGGTCCCGGGTTCCGGGTTAATTTCTGGGCTGTGACCTATGCCCAGGGGTGACATCGGACGTGCCCTTGAGCGGAAGCTGGTCACAGGACCCAGGGAGTCTCAGCAGCTTTGCCACTTTTCTGTGCATCTAAAATTACTCCAAAATAAAAAGTTTCCTTAAAAAAAACAACCCGGGGCTGGCCCAGCGGTACAGCGGTTAAGTGTGCACGTTCCGCTTTGGCGGCCTGGGGTTCGCCAGTTCGGATCCCGGGTGTGGACATGGCACTGCTTGGCACGCCATGCTGTGGTAGGCGTCCCACATAGAAAGTAGAGGAAGATGGGCACGGATGTTAGCTCAGGGCCAGTCTTCCTCAGCAAAAAGAGGAGGATTGGCAGCAGTTAGCTCAGGGCTAATCTTCCTCAAAAGAAAAAAAAAAACCCACGCCCCAGGTCCGCCATGTGAAGCTCGCCAGCGTGGGGCTGTACGTGTCGCAGATTCTGGAATCTCTGGGATGTTAGACAGGGACACGTCAAGCGCACTAACTGTTCCCGCAGGGGAGCATCTGAACGACACGGTCAGCGAGACGAGCCCGCAGCCCTCCTGCCCACGGACGAAGCCGGTGGACCGGCCGGTCTTCGGATCCACGGCCATTTGGGGCCGGCAGAGGCAGCTGCGAGCCCCGGGGCCCTTGACTGCGCGCTCCCAAGGCCCTGGGTGCTGTACGGGGCCAGTTTGCCAGGGGTCGTGGTGAGAGAGGGACGACTCTAAGCCCCCCTTTTCATGTGAGGAAACTGAGTCCCAGATCAGCTAAGGGGACTGATTCCTAGGGTCGTGGAGCTGGTGAGTGGCCGAGCGGGGACTCCACCCCAATCCTGGCTGAGTCCAGAGCTCATGGGCTTTATAATTATCATCCCAGGAAGTTCCCCAGGCGCTGCCTCAACAATAACAACCACCCATAATAGTAACCGTCATCATCATCATCCCGGCGAGCATGATGGACTCTCGGCACCTGCCAGGCCCGGGGCCACGGTCCGCTGTGCGTGTCCTGGCTCAATCCTCACGCAGATTCCCGCTGTTTTCCCATCCGTGCGGGGGGCTCAGAGAGGTGATGTGACTTTCCCAGGGTCACACAGCCAGCGGGGAATCAGAGGCGCCAACTCGAGCCCTTACGGGTCCTGCCACAAAACGGGACGCGGCCCGTCGACTGGCCCGGGCATCCTCTCAATCTGAGCCACTCGCGGTTTCTCCGGACACGTGGCCGCCAGGAGGCTCAGGGGCTGTGGGTGACGCCCTGGGTCTCCCCAAAAAGGTAGAGAACAGAGGTCCCCGGAAGGACCAGGTCCCCGCGTGGACACGCACTGATTTTTTTCTCTTCTCTTTGGTTTCATTAAAGAAAAAAAATTCCTGTCCGCCGCCTGCACCGCGGACGTCGTGACTCACGGACGGGTCAGAGCCTGAAGTCTGGAGACCCAGGCCGGGCGGGGCCCCGTCTGCGGCCCGAGCCTGTCCTCGGGCCCCGGGGACTCGGGAGCCCGTCCAGCACCCGCTCCGGGTCTGCGAGGGGCGGGCGGGGGGCTGCAGGGTGGCTGTGTCCACCTGGCTGCCACCGCCACGCAGCCCCGACGGGAAGTGGCAGCTTCCTCCGGGGGCGGGAGGAGGAAGTGGGAGCCGGCAGACATGGGGAGCAGCGGGCCCAGCCCCGGGCATCCCGAAAGGCCCCCTCCGCGGGGGCCGGCACCCCCACCCACCCTGCCCGCCCCAGAAACAGGGTGCCAGGGCCATGGGGAGCCAGGCCTGGGCAGCCGGGGGGCAGGCAGCTCAGTTTCCACATCCCACTGGGCCTCAGACCACTCCTGCCACCTCCCTGGGCCTCAGTTTCCCCATCTGTCATGGGGGTTCTGTGGCTCTTCTCTCCCGCCGCACATTCTCAAGGCGGTCAGGTGAACGCACGGGCTTTGGAACCGGAATCCTAGGTTCAGATCCTGGCTGTGCTGCCTCGGGCAAGTCGCTTCACCTCTCTGGGCCTCAGTTTCTCCATCCGGGGATGCGAGAAGTACTTGCCTCCAGCGCCATGGACAGAGTCGGCCCCATTCATTGCCTCCTTCTGACTCCCCCCCTCCCCGAGGGGGTCAGCACTGTCTGTCACGGACAGACCCCCGACCCTCGGCCGCTTCCTCAAAAAGAGGAAAAAATAACTTTTGGATTCAATTCCTGTTTTCAAGAAGGGAGCGGGGTGCAGAGGCGGCCTTGGGGCTGGGGTGGGGGTGGTATAAACCACAGTCGCCAGGGCTGTCCAAGTGCCAACGTGGGCGCTGGGGGACATGGGCAGCCCCCCTCCCGTCTTTGTCCCCCTACCCCCGCACCAGCAGAAGGGGCTTCCTGATTTGGGGCTGGCTGTGCGGTGGTCAGAGTGGAGCCGGGCAAGGGACCGTCCCAGCTCTGGGAAGATGCGGCACAGCTCTGGGGAAAATGGCCCCAAAACAGGACGGAAAGTCACAAAGGTAGGAGAAGGATGGGGCTGCCTTTGTAGCTGGGGGAAATCAGGGAAGGCTTCTCGGAGGAGGGGACACTTGAGCTGCCACCTGCCTCGAGTGGGAGCGCCCACCACGCTCTTAACGGGGAGAATGGCAAGTGCAAAGGCCCCGAGGCACAGACAAGTGAACCCGACATGTGCGCGGAGAGATCCCTAACGTGGATAAACCCCTGGCCTGACGGATCAGAGAGCTCGAGACACAGCATGAGAAAGGGGCCATCACTACGGGTCCTACAGACGAGGGAACGTCATAAGCAACTTCACACTCGTCCACTCGACTTTGAAGAAACTGACAAATTCTTTAAAAGACCCCAATAGCCGAAGCTCGCTCAAGAAGAAATAGGTAGCCTCAATCGCCCTATTTATTAAAAATTAATAAATATCAGAGACCACATATATTATTAATATAATAATAGCCCAGCTATTAAAGAAATTAAGTTCTTAATTAAAACCTCCGGGCTCCGATGGCTTCATTGATGATTTTCCCAAACATTTAAGGGAAACAAGACCCATGCGGTGGGTGGAGGGGCCGGGGGGCTGCAGCTGAAGGACTATGGCGGGGCGGTGAGCTGGGGCCCGAGAGTCTGAATTTCACGCCGCCCCGGCTCTCCTCCAAGGATGGGGAGGAAATTCCTCTGCCTGATTCCAGACCCGAATCAGAGGGGCCCCGTGCAGATGCCGCTCCTGGGGGGTCCCAGAGTCCCCTCTCTGCTCTCTCTCCACTCCATGCGGCTGCCTGGCCCACCGGGCAAGGGAACAGAGAGGGTGACCGAGCCGATGACCAGCCTATTTGCCCCGGGCAGGCAGAGGTGACTTGGGGACACCAGGGCCCTTCCCCAGCCCCCCCACCCAGGGCTCAGGGGGGTCCCTCCTGGGCCGCAGTCCCCAGGGTTAGGCTGGTGGGCGGAGCCACACGCATGGCCAGGAGGTTGGGGGAGCGGACCCCCGCGGGCGACAAGACTCGAGGTTCTGAGGTCGCATCTCAGAACCTTACAATGGCTGCCCCCCCACCGAGTCCCTCTGGCTCCCTCGCCCGGGGCGACTCTCGCTGCCGGAAGTCACCCTGCTTGTTAGTTGACGGGCTTCACGCCTGTCCCCGGCCCGGAAGACGATGTCCCCACGAGTTCCCTGACGCGGCGGGAATGAATGAATAAACCCACGCTCTGCCCCGAGGACCTGGGCTGAGCGACCTCCAGAGCCACCCGGGGGGGCCCTCCGCCTTCCCGGGCCGGCCGCGTAGGGAGGGAAAGCCGGGCTCGCGGCCCCGCGTCCTCGCTCCCTTCCCGTGACGCAGCAGCCGGTAGGGCGGGCTGGGCCTGCTGGGCAGGAGCGGGTCCCCGTCGGGCCGCCCCGCCGAGCCACCTCCGTTCTTGTGGATGGGCCCAGCGCCCACACCTTTGGACGAGCAACTGGGCCACTCTGGCCCTCGGTCTCCTCATCTGGAAAATGGATTTCCAGGCTCTCCCGGCCCCCGAGGGATTTGAGGGTCCCCTCCTTGGGCCCTCCTCCGAGTCCTTGTCTTCGTGTCACCCCCCTTGCCCGCTGCCCGCCCCCGCCGGGCCCTGGGCTCACCCAGCAGCAGCAGCTTCAGCTCCCCGCGGTCCCGCTTCTTCTGTTCCAAGAGGATCCGGTTGATCTCCTGGTCGATCCGGGCCGCCGTCTTCTCCTCCTCCGTCAGGCACCAGGGGCAGCAGCGCCAGGTCAGCGAGCGGGCCATGGTCGGGGCTCAGAGGGCGCCAGGGGGCATGGCCCCGGCCCCCCTGGGGAGGGCGCCCCCACCCGGCCGGCTCCGGGGACCCCCTCAGGGACCCCCGATTTCTCAGCCTCGGGCACCAGGAGGGCCCAGCTCGGCGAGGCCTGAGTGCCGGGCCCAGGGCGGGGCGGGCAGAGGCGGCGGCGGAGAGAGGGGGTGAGACTCAGGGCTCCCCACCCATCCTCAGACCTGCCCGGGCCTGGCCAGACAGGCTGTGGGTGGCACGAGATGAGGTGGGCACCCAGGGAGGGCGGGGTGGCCCCAAGGAACGCCTGCCTGCCAGCACGCAGTCGGGGCACCGGCAGCAACCTGCTGGGCCCTCCTTCCTCATTCTGGTGAAGGGCCTCTGACACCGCCCCCTGCTGTGCCCAGGCCCACCCCCTCCTCTGAGCCAATGAGGAGCTGTCCTCCCAATACCAACCATGATCCTTTCTCAAAAAACAGCCGAATCCAGGGGGCACCTGCTGCGTGCCGTGCTCTTGTATGGATTCATTTCCTGCGCACATCGCCCCGAGTTAATGTTATCATCCTGATGTGCAGACAGGGAAAATGAGGCACACAGCCATGAAGACATTTGCCGGGGGCCGCAGGATTGGGAGGAGACGGGGCGGGGAGTCATCTCTCCCCCGTGGGGGCCCAGGGTCTAAACGCTGACCAGGCAGCTGTGGGGAGGGGCTGTGCATTCTTTGCGCAATTATTGAGTGCCTACTGTGTACCAGGCATTCTGGACATTTTTAAAAACATTTGAGCCTGTTGGATGGTGGTTCAGTCTAAGCAAAAACTAAAGCAGAGAAGGGGGCCGGGCATGTGGGGGGGCTGAGGTTGGGGCTATAAATGGGTCACGGAGGTCATGCTGACAAGATGACATTTGGGCCCAGGGGGAGGAGTCAGACAGCAGCCTGGCCCAGGACCTTCCCAACGAGGCCGCCAGGCCCCCTGCCTGGACCCCCGTTGTCCTCAGGACCCCAGAAGTAGGACGAGGACCGTGGGGTGCACATATGGCTGCCTCCTAGACACTCCCAGTCAAAGGGGAGGTCACAGACTGTCTCCAACCCAGCAGCTTTTTGCCGTGTTTGGGTGCAGAACCCCATCTGAGAGGTTCTAGAATGCTCTAGAAAGTTCCGGATCAAACCCCCTGTGCAGATACACACGATTCGGAGAGCCTCTGGATCCCTCCCAGATGGTCTCAGCGAGGCTCAGAGAGGTGGAGTGACGCGCCTGGGGTCACACAGCAGCCACCGTCACCCCTCCCCCACGCCCCCCTCGGGTCGCAGTGTGCGGTTTTCTTTGCCGTTAATTCACAACGAACGGCAGATGGGAAGTTCGATAGGGCCCCCACCCCGGGCCCTGCCCCCCACCACCGTTGGGTCACTGGTGGGCGCTGCCCCGCCCAGCCAGCCTCCCGCCCTCAACCGGATGGGCGGCCGAGAGGAGGGGCGCTCCCGAGCCGGGGGCCCCGGGCGACTTCCCACTCCGGGCAGGTGAAGAAAAGCAGAAATGCGTCTGGGCCGGCAGAGCTGGGAGGGCTGCTGGGCTGCAGAAAGGAACAGCTGGGGTGGCCGGCTGAGTCACAGCCCGGCGTGCCGGGAACACGAGGGCTGTCCCCACCCCGGGCATCTCCCTGCTGTCTGTCTCCGGGTGGGGGACCCCAGGCCCTTGGCACGTCACAACAGGACCGGTGTCAGGCCTGGTCTGACTCCCTCCATGGCTCCCACTGACCTCAGAGTAACCACCCCGCTTCTCGATCCCCCTCCTCCAGGGGCCCGGCCCCTGCGAATTCCTCCAGCTTCAAAACAAACGTCCCTTTTCAGTTCCCCAAAGGGGCCAGCTGCTTCCTTTCCATGTGCCGGTGCCGTTCGGGACATTTGTCACGTTCTAGTCCATTTGGGAAGTCGGGCGAGCCAGCGTGCGTCTTTGAAAACACACACACATACAGAAAACGCATAAAATGTGAATATACAACCTGATCGGCTCCTGTGAGGCCAACACCCCTGTGAGGCCCATCAGGCCGACCCCCCGGGGCCCCCAGGAGTTCTGTGCAATGGGGACCTCCTCCTTTCCCCCCGTCACCGTGGTCTGCATCGCTCTGCCGTGCACCGTGTGTCTCTGTTTGGGAAGAACTCTTCAGTAACAAGATTTATTTCGTTTTTCATTCTTAAAATTCACGGGGCGTTGTATTTGCTTTCTCTGGTCCCCGAGGCAGCCGTACCATTTCGCATCCCTGCCAGCAACGTATGAGAGTTCCAGTTGCCCTGCATCCTCGCCAGCACTTGGTATTGTCCGTATTTTTTGCTTTAGCCATTTTCAGATACACACGATGGTGTCTCACTGGGAATTTCACCTGCATCTCCGTGATCAGTGATGACGTTGAGTATCTTCTCACGTGTCACCCGTGTATCTACCTTGACGAGACGCCTGTTCAAATGTTTCCTTTACTAGATTGTTTTCTTGTTATCGCGTCTTGAGAATTATTTATATATTCTGGACACGAGTCCTTTCTTGGGGAGGTGATTTTCAAACATTTCCCCCCAGTCTGTGGTTTGGCTTGTCACCCTCTTCCCTGTGTCCTTTGTGGAGCAAAAGCTTGTAATTTGGGTGAGGTTCAATTTATCCATTTTTTTCCTATATGGATGGTGCTTTTTGGTGTCGTAGCTAAGAACGATTTGCCAAACCCGAAGCCACAAAGATGTTCTCTCATGTTTTCTTCGAGGAGTTATAGTGATTTACATTTGACGTTTAGATCTGTGATCCATTCTGAGTTCATTTTGTCTAGATTGAGGTTCCTTTTTTTTAAATTATTTTTTTGCATATGGATATCCTTTTGTCCCAGCGCCATTTGTTGAAAAGATGGTCCTTCCACGTCGAATTGCCTTTCTACGTTGGCCAAAAGTCATTTCACTGTATTTGTGCGAGTCTATTCGGGTGACGATGTCTCTTCGATCCCCTATGTTCTTGCTAATATTCTGTCTCTTACTCTATCGGTTGCTGAGCGAGGAGTGTGGACGTTTTGAAGCGCATTTGTGGAATTGTCCCTTTCTCCTCTGGGTTCTGTCACATTTTGCTCCATCTATTTTGTGCATATTTCGGATTACTGGGTCTTCTTGGTGAATTGATTCTCTTATGAAATTTCCTCCATTTTTACACAAAAGGAAACTTTTGGTGTTTTTTCTTTATAAATTTAGAACAGCATTAGCATCCCTAAAAATCGTGTTTAATTTTTGCCCTTTTTGTACTTTATGGAAATGGAATTGCCCGATGGGAGTCTGGTTTCTATCTGCCACTCAACAATACGTTTGTGTGATAAATCGTATTGGCACGCGTGGTCGCTGTTTATCAATTCTCCTTGCCGAAGACGATTCCCCCAGGCGAACATCCCACCATCTATTCGTCCATTCTTTTTTGTTTCTTATCAGTATTTTCTATTTATTTGTTTTACTTGAGATACAATGGACTTGTAACATCCTTCTAGCTTCAGGTGTACAGCGTAACGATTCGATATTTGTCTATATTGCAAAACGCTCAGCACCATAAGTGTCTAGTCAGCATCCATCACCACATATAGTTACAATTTCTTTTTTTTCTTGTGATGAGAACTTTTAAGATCAGCTCTCTTGGCAACTTTCAAGTGGACGACACGGCCTTGTTAAGTATTGTCAACCGCAGGCACCGTGCTGTGCTGTTCCTCGCTCCTCCGGTCACCGGCATTTGGTTCAATTTCAGTTCGGGGCCACCATGAACAGGGCGGTTCCGGCCACTTGGCGCGTCCCCTTTGGTGACTCAAGGTACGACTTTCTGAGGATAAACACCCAGCTGCGGAACTGCTGGGTTATCAGCCACTTCCCAGATATCAATGATCTTTTGCCAAAGGGCACCCACCAACCGACCCCCCCCCCCCCACGAGCCCCGGTGGGTTTTTATGGGGCTCAATTTCTTCCACCCCAAACAGCCTCCGTTATTCAGAATCCACACCCCCCTCGCTGCCTCTTTGGTATTAAAAACGGCCTTTCCGTCTAATGAGGAATAGGGTGTTCACACAGTTTCAAAGTACTTCCCGCTCCTCAGTGGCTGGGAGTGTTGGCCGCTGAGTGGACAGCCTGTCCCTCCCTGGACGCTGCCCTGGGCCACACCCAAGGTCACGCCCCCCCCCCCCCCAGGGTGGGGGAAGACTGGGACACAAAGGTCCACCCCCCTCCCTTTTACTGACTGAGGAATCACTGATTTGGATCAGACAAAAAATTCTCCATCGAGCCACTGCCCTTCTGGGTGTGCATCCGAGAGAAAGGACAGTAGGCGCTCGGACAGGCCCGCACCGCGGAGGAGCCACAGGAGCGACGGGGACACCCGATGATGAGCGGACCTCCGGCGGGTGGGGGGCGGGCGACACCTGCCGGACGCGGGGGGCAAGACGTCCAGGTGCGCCGGCTGCGGTGGCGGCGGCTCCCTCCCATCCACCGCCCTCCTCCGCCTCCGCCTGGGCCCCCAGCATCGCCTCCGGACCAGCGCCGGGCCCTCCTCCCTGGTCCCCGGCTCCCGCCCTCACCCCCAGCCTGTCCTCCCCGCGGCCGCCACCAGAGGGCGCCCGGAGCCCCTGAGTCGGGCCCGCCTCCTCCGCCCGCAGCCCTCCAGGCTCCCCCTCCCTCCGGGAGAAGCCAAGTCCTCCCCGCGACCCCCTAGGCCCCCCGCACGACCTGCCCGGTCCCCTCCCCGCCCTCCCTCCTCCCTCTGTCCCCCTCCTCCCTCTGCTCCAGTCACACGGGTCTCCTCGCTGTTCCTCCCACACTCCAGGCCTGGGCCTGCCCCAGGGCCTTTGCACTGGCTGTGCCCTCTCCCTGGAAAGCTGTTCCCTGAGGTCACAGCACGGCCCCTTCTCTTCCAGTCTTCCTACTCACATGCCACCTCCTCAGAAAAGCCTTTCCTGAACAGCCCGTCTCAAGTGGCCTCTACTGCTCCCCGTCGCCCTTCCCTGCTGTTTCTCTTCATAGATTAAGTCGTGACGCTAAGTGCTATCTCCGCGGCTGTGTCCGCAGCAGCTAGGAGGGTGCCTGGCACACAGGGGGCCTTCAAGGCCTATCAGCTGACCGACGAGTACATCAAACAGGAGGCGGATGTGGAAAAGTTGGGACCTTGCGCACGGCTGGCGGGAATGTGCAGTGGGGCAGCCGCGGTGGAAAACAGGATGATGGCTCCTCAAAACAAATTAAACATCAAATCCCCGTGTGAGCCCGCAATCCCACTGCTAGGTGTGTCCGCCCCAAGAAATCGAAGGCAGGGGCTTGAAGGGCTATTTGCCCAGCCACGCGCAGAGCAGCTGGATTCACAGCCGCCAAAAGCTGGAAGCACCCGAGTGTCCCTGGACGGGTGATGAACACTCACAGTGTGGTCCTTCCACACCCTGGAATATTACGCAGCCATGAAAAGGGAGGAGATCCTGACACCTGCTCCAGCGTGGAGGGACCTGGAGGACGTGATGCTCAGTGACGTGAGCCAGACACAGAAGGACACACACTGTGTGGTCCACTCACAGGAGGTCCCCAGAGGAGCCACAGCCACAGAGACAGAAAGTGGATGGGGGGCCAGGGGCTGGGGGAGGGGTAGGAGTCAGCGTTTCATGGGGACAGAGCTTCAGTTTGGGGAGATGGAAAGTTCTGGAGACAGATGGGGGGGATGGTGGCACAACCGTGTGAATGTGCTTCATGCTGCCAAGCTGTGTGCTGAAAAATGGCGAAGATGGTAAACTTTATGTCTATTTTACCACAATTAGAAAAAAGTCGTTTAAGGAACACACGACTGAAGGAAGACGGCAGAGACCCCCTGGCTCACCCTCTTCAGTTTCTAGCCATGAAGGCGGGGGAGGGTGTGTCTCCCAGGGCATCAGCGACAGGGAGCATGTCCCTCATCTCAGGCCCCTGCCCCGTAACACAGAGGTGCCTCTCGCAGGGCGCTCCAGCCCCGCAGCACACACAGACGGACCTGAAGTCAGGGGCCAGGAGGAGCTCAGAGAGGGGATGCTGCAGGCACGGGCCCCTCACGGTGGGGGGCGCACCCTGGGCAGCCGTGGCCGTGGCTCCTGTGAGCTGATCGCAGCCTGAAGGTGCGGGTTCCCAGCCAACCGCAGGGAGACCAGGGGACATCCGGGGACCTTCAGGGCCCCTCCGCTGCCCCCCACCCACCCCTGTCACCAGCAACAAGGAAATAAGCCAGAAGGGGCCGCAGCGTTTAGGAACAAAATTTATTCCAATTTAAAACAATTCATTTCAGGAGAAAGATATGAAAAGTCGATTTCCATCGGGTGTCCCTGGATTAAGGGGTCAGGGCCCCACACGCTGAGCTGCGCCCGCCGTCCCCCCCGGCCTGGTCGCGGGCGGCCCAGGCCCAGGAAGCTGGCATGGAGCGGATGGCGCCCCGCCCCCAGCACGCACAGTACATGCATTTCAAATGACAAAAGGTTTAAAAACAGCATTTTTATATAATATTCTTTTTTTAAATAGGTTAAGGGTTAAATCGTCTGAAATCAGGACTGTGTAATATACAAGGGCGACTGGAGCACGTCCGCGCGGCGGGGGCGTTGGCACTGGGATGTCTCCCCGGCGGGGACCAGGGCGCCCGGGCGGCGGCTTTCCTTCTGCGGGGAGACAGGACCGGAGGGAGGTCGCTGCTCGGAGAAATCTCGATGGAGGTGAAGTTCACAGGGTGGAGAACGAGAAACCCACCCGCCTCACCCCCCGGGCGAGGGAGGGGCCGAGACCCCGGCCCGGCTGGCGTTGGCACGGAACCGGCCTCGGCGCCCGGGCGTGGGAGGCCCTGCCGTCCGCCCGGCGTTGGCCCTGCGATGCTTGGCACGCTGCCCACCTCGGGGAAGAGTTAATACTTGGGGGCCCCCTCCCCGTCCACGCCACCCCCCGGAGAGCCCATCCTGGTCCCTTCTTGTGATCGGGGCCCTGGAGAGGCGCGAGGACGCGGAGAGGCCGGCCCGCGAGGACCGGAGGGGCCCCGCCAGCAGCACCATCTGCCCCCCACTGCGGGCGCGCCTGGGGGGGCGGCACAGAATGGCACGAGAAGGACCCTTTTGGCAGAGATGCCAAAGAGAAACGGGCTGAGAGGCTGGGGGCCCCCGGCCCGTTCTGACCCCCAGGAACGCCGCAGCCCCCAACTCCTGCCCGCCGCCTGCCCCCAGGGCCACGAGCCCCCTTCCTGCTCGGGCGCAGCACCGGCGGCACGCACGGCCACTCCCGGCGGCGCGGGGCCCAAGGCATCGCCGGCAGTTCCCCTCCCGGTCCGTTTGTGCAAAAAAACAAAACCCACACATACAAAACAAAAACACTGTAGTGCTCGGTCTCCACCAGGTGAAGAGCCACCCCGCGCCCCCAGGAAGCGGCCCCGCGGCTCTGGCTCAGTGCGAGGCCGGGGCGGGGGGCCAGGCTTGGAGACCCCCCGGGCCGAGGCGCCTCCGACGGACGGCCGGGCGATGGAGGCCACGGCCCCGCCTCTTGGGGACAGACCTGAGAATATCCCGACACCGTCCCCGCCCCGCGATCGCTCTTCCCAAATGGGCTGCAAAACGGAACACGACGGAAGCCGCTCCCAAGCGAGGGGCCTCCCCGCGGCTCCCCGGGGTCGGGGCCCCGGCAGTGGGGTGGGGATGGGGCGGCCGCACGGGGTGCGACAGGGCCCGGGGCGTCTCCTCCACGGTGGAGCGTACGCAGGGCGTACTCATCATTTTTTTCCGCAAAAAAAAAAAAAAAAAAAAAAAAAGAAAAATAATGGTCAGGCACTTCCCAGGGTGGGCAGCGGGGGGCGCCAGCCACCCACCCCCCACTTCTTGGAGTCCGGTGGGCAAAACACAGCGTCCGTCACGAGGATGCCAATAACTTAAAAAAAGGGGGGGAAGTCGGAGTCCGTGCGCCCCCCTCCGCGGTGGAGGGGGCAGGAGTCCGGCGCCGGGGCTGCGGCCGCGCCAGGCCTGGGGTTGCCGGGGCTCGGCGCTCGCGGGTCTCATCTCCACTTGTCTCCGTTTTCCTTTTTTGATTCTTTTTCCTTTTTTTTTCTTTTTTTTTTAGAAAAAAGCGAGCCACAAGTCAAGGCCAGAAAAAGGCTGCCTTTGCGGCTGACAAAAGGTGAGAAGCTGCACGAATCGTGTAGAAACAAAGATGTACATCCCCTGATAACTGTGAAATAAAAACCATTTGTTAGAAATATGAAAAAAAACCCGTCTCCTCCGTGGGCAGAGCCGGGGCGGCGGGCGGCCCGGCGCGCGGCCGGAGGGGGGCCTGTCGCCGGCCCTCGGTCTCCCTCCGCGGCCGCCGGGGTCACACCAGGTTGTACTCCTTCAGGTTCAGCTGCAGGATGGTGTCCTTGACGGCGGCGAAGACGAAGCGGATGTTCTCCGTGTCGGTGGCGCACGTGAAGTGCGAGTAGATGATCTTGTCGCTGTCGGGGTTCAGGTCCACGAACATCTTCAAGATGAACTCGCGCGCGGCCTGCGCGTCCCGCTGCGGCCCTGGGGGGGCGGGGCGGTGAGCACAGCTCCCTGCCTGGGGACCCGGATCCGGGCACCGGCCCCCGGCCCCGCGGGGACAGCTTCCCACCCGGCTCCTGGGCCGGCTGCCCGCGGTTTATGCCACGTGCTTCGGGGTCTGAGCCGGGGCCCCGCTGGGCGCAGCTTCCCGCACGTGCGCATGCGTGGGGGTCCGCCCCGGGGTCCACTCAGGCATCCGCCCATCCCCACCCACCCGGCCCTCGGCCCCCAGCCCCGGCCCCCTGGGCCGCTGCTGCTGCCCACGTGGATGCTCCCACCTCCTCCACACTGGAGCTGACCCACCTTCTCGGCCTCGCTTCCCCCCACCGCGCTCACGCCGCACCCCAAACACACCCACAACCAAACAGGGCCGGCGCCGCACCCATGCGCTCGGGTACCCCCGCCAACGCATCTGCACACATACACACCCCTGGGCGCACACACCTCCATGCACACCTGCAGACACGTGCACACGTGCACACGTGCATGGCCGCACCACCCTCCCTCCCGCCCAGCCCACTCGCCCTGGGGTCTCAGCGCATCACCCCCTGCCACCCGCTACGGCTCAGCCCCACGGGGAAGCCACCCGCCACCCAGGAGGCTGCGAAAGCCAAGAGCCACACTCCTGACCCCCTGCCCCCTCAGAGCACCGGCCCCGGTCTACAGGAGCACCCCACCGGAGCCGTCCCCAGGCCCAGCCCTGCCACCCCCATCCCTCCTCCCTGCTCCTCTAAGGGCCTGGGGGTCTGCAGGGAGCTGTTCGCCTCCCGTGAGGAGTGCGGGCCATCCAGGGAGCAGTCAGGACACGGTCCTGGTGTGTTGTTCCTGCCCTCGTTTCCAGCGCCTCGCTCCTCCCCGCAGGGCCACCGAGCCCACGGGGACTCCTGGCTCGGGCCATGGGCGCGTGCGGACAGGCTGCCGAGTGGGGACTGGGAGTGTCCCGGCGTGGCGCTGAGCCCAGAGCCCCCTCGAGGACAGAACCCCCTGGGGACAGGCGGGCCTTTCTGCCCGTCAGAGGCCCGGGAGCAGCACCGAGCTGAGGCGAGAGGCGGCCCAGAGCCCCGGGGAGCTCCCTGGGACACTGACGGTGCTGCTGGCCTCCAGAGGACCCCAGGAAACACCCTCCTCGCTGCCGTCCCTGATTCCCAGATGAGAATGCTGAGGCCCAGAGAGGGCAAGGGATGCGCTGGAGACACCCAGCACTCAGCCCTCCCCAACAGGCCCGGTAGGGTGTGGGGGCTCCAGAACCTTCTCCTGGTTCTGCGGGGGCCCCACAGGGAGCACGGGGCAGAGGGGTGAGGACGCCGTGGCCGCGCGCAGGCCCCCGCCCCAGGCTCACCGTCGAACTCGGGGAAGTAGTCGACGAGGTGGGAGTAGAGAATCTTGTCCTCCAGCAGGTCCTTCTTGTTGAGGAAGAGAATGACGGACGAGTTCTGGAACCAGGGGTAGGTGATGATAGTCCGGAAGAGCGCCTTGCTCTCCTCCATGCGGTTCTGCGGAGGGAAGGCTGCGAGTGACGGCCCCTCCGCCGGGCCCCTGCGGGGACGCCGCCCTGCCCCAGGCCCTCACCTCATTGTCCGACTCCACCAGGACCTGGTCGTACTCGCTGAGTGCCACGAGGAACATGATGGACGTCACGTTCTCGAAGCAATGGATCCACTTCCTCCGCTCGGACCTCTGTCCTCCCACGTCCACCATCCTGCAGGGGCGGAAGCGCCAGGGATCAGTGCTGGGGCTGCCCACGACACGGCCTCCCCCCGACGAGCCATGGCCCCGGAGTGGCCAGCGCTGGCAGGAACGGCAGGGGTGCAGGGCCACCCCTGGGGGCGCGACCGTTCTGAAAGGGCCCCGTCTACAGCACCGGGGGCGCAGTGCAGACCCCAGTGGGACCCGAGAGGGCCCACCCTCCCTCGCTGGGCAACAGGCAGCACCCGAGACCCCACAGCCGTCTCGGGCTCCCCCATGGCAACAGCTAGACAAACGGAGGGACAGGCGCCACAGACGGGCCTCGGCCATCACGAGGGGACAGCTGTGGGGCACAAATGCTCGTCCCCTTCTTGGGCTGCGTGTACGGAACACTGACGACAGGCACAGACACAAGGGGGCCTTGAGTGTCACGGGCAGCTATGGGGGCTCTTCTTTCTACTTGTGAATTTCCTAAGTTTTCCACAACGAGGGGAGATGCTCTATTTTTAAAAGGAAAATGGAGATGGAGAGGACAGGCCCGAACACCAGCCTGAGGAGGTGAGGTCCCCATGGCCACCCGTCTGCAGCTCGAGTGGAAGGCTGGGCTCGGATAGACATGGCGGGGGCGCCCAGGGGAGCACAGGCGGCCTGCACGCCAGCAGAGGCCCATCACCCTGCAGGGCTCTCAGGGAGCGGCCAGCAGGAGTGGGTGGACGGCAGGTGTGCCAGGGTGACTGTGAAGCCCCAGGAGGGTGGTGGCCAGTTGAGGGCCCCGTGCTCGGATGCCAGGCCCAGCCAGCAGCAGCAGCCAGTCTGGGGAACCCAGCGGGGCCGTGAGGTCGGAGGCCACAGCCTCTGGAGCGTGAGCCTCCCCAGGACGGGGCCAGAATGCAGGCCCCAGGGGCAGTCTCCACACCAGGTCCTGTTTGGGACCAGGCTCATGTCCTCACGCATCGGGGCGACCACGCCATCAGTCAGTGCCGGCCGGGCTCGCACTGGGGCCGGGCCACGAGCTCGGTGCCGGCGACCCCAGCCTGCCTTCTGTGAACACACGACCGGAGGAAGGGGTGGCCGGAGGAGGGGCAATGCCGGCAGAGTGGAGGCCATGTGTGGCTCGGGCACCCAGTGGGCGCGTTCAGTGGGGTTGCGGGGTATAGGGAAAGGCCTCCGGGAGGAGGTGACACCACTGCCTGAGCTCCAGGAGGGAGCAGGGACGGGCACTGGGGCAGAGGCAGGGGGAGACCGTGTGAGGGACCCCAGGACACCAGGGCGCAGGCAGCCCCCACATGAAGCAGGGACCCAGCACGTCTCGGGCGAGGACACAAACCCTCGAAACAACCCCAAGACACTCCCCAGACCCCGGCGGGGTGGGCGCTTCAAGGCTCCAGGGCAGCAGACCGCGGCCAGCGGCACAGCTGCCCGCCTCCGTGGGAGGAGCCCCTGCCCGGGGAGGCGCCGTGACAAGTGCAGCGAGGGAGGCGTCACGGCCGGGAGACAGGCCCACCAGAGCCTGCGCCTCAGTGCACGGGGCCAAACGGTGTCCCCCAGATTCAGTGCCCCCGGAACAGGGAACGGCCAACATGGAAGCAGGGCAGGGCGGATGTAACTGGCTGGGTTGAGCCCTGCTGGAGAGGGGGCCCTGGTCCAAGGACCGGGGTCTTTACGAGAATAGGGGACACGTGGACGCAGACACACAGGGAGGCCATGTGATGATGGAGGCAGAGATCGGGGTGACGCGTCCACAAGCCAAGGGACACAAGGACTGCCAGGGACCCCAGAAGCCGGGAGACATGGGACAGACGCCCCCTCACAGTCTAGAAGGACCAGCCCTGCGACCCCCGATCTCAGACTCCGGCCTCCAGGACTGGGAGAGCACAAATGTCTGCGGGTGGAAACTGCCCGTCTGTGGTCATCTGTCGTGGCCGCCCCAGGAGACCACACTTGGCCTTGCCGCTAGCAGCTCTGGACAAGCTGCAGCCTCGCTGAGTGGCAGGGTGCGTGTCCTCGGGGACGGCACCGAGTCCACTCCGGCCGCACAACCTGCCAGGACTGGACCCTGAGGGAGAGCTTGTCCCTTTTACAACATGTTGAGAGGCACAGCGGCCTGGAAGCCCCGTCACCTGGCTCTGCATGGGTCCCTGGGGGCCTTCAGGTTCCCTCCGCCACGCCCTGCTCTGGCTGGGACTCTGGGCCACCCCCCATCCGCACACGCACCGGCACCCTCCCTGCTGCGGCCCCATTGCAGAGGCCCCGCCCAAGCCTCCAGGCCCCTCCGGCCAGCCCCCGACCCCTCGAGGTCACGGCCACCCAGGCAGGGCTTCCGCTGACACTCGGTGACAGTCACTGTTTACAAGTCTTCTCTCCTCCTGGACCAGAAGCTCCCTGACAGCAAAGCCCGGGGGCCAAGGAGCCTTCCGCTGCCCCACGACAGGGCCTCGGGGTCTGGGGGACCAACGGCCTCGCCAGCTCGCAGAGGCCCAGGCCGCCAGCCGCCCCCCGAGGAAGCCACGCGCAGATACCTGAAGATGATGTTCTCCAGGTCAAAAGGGTACTCGATGATGCCCGTGGTGGGCACGCGCACCCGCAGCACGTCCTGCTGGGTGGGCAGGTAGCCCAGAGTGGCGATGCGGTCCACGTCCGTCAGGTAGCTGCAACACAGTGGGAGGGGCGTGCTCAGGCCAGCTGCCCGGGCACATCCCGGCCACCGCCAGTCCAAGGGGCCCGGCACCGTGCTCGCTGGCGGGGTCTGAGTCGGCCCAACACCCCCGGACAAGACAGGACGCTGGGGTCGCTGTGGGGCCCTGCCCACCCCCGACTGGGGAGGAAGGACCCGGTCAGCGGCTGGGTCTCTGGGGACACAAAGGACGCGAAGCAGGGAAGGCTGGGACGTCAGAGGCCGGTCTGAGGGACCCCAAGCAGGCGCTGCAGGGCCAGGGCCAGGGCTGGGGCTTCCAGGGATGGCCCCTCGGCTGGAACTGCTGCAGATTCACAGAAAGGCTGCAGACACCAGAGAAGATTCCAGCACATGGCCCGCGCCCCCAGCGTGGTGTCTCCGTTCCTCTAGCACACGTGCCACGCCTGCGCCCACGTTCTCTCTCAGTCCCCCACCCCGGGTCCCTGGATGTCCCTTGCGCCCGCTCCCGCCGGGCCCCTACTCACTACTTGGCCGAGTCGGAGAGCTGGTACTCGCGCCTGCGGTCGTAGCACTCCTGGATGCCGGGGTCAGCCCACAGCGTCTTGATGGCGCTGACGTACCGGTGCTCGAAGGTTGTCACCTTCTCCACGTCCACTTCCCGGATCAGGAGCGCGTTGGCCTGCGAGGTGGGAGGGCAGAGGCTCACCGGGGGCCCAGCCACACGGAGGCCCCGGGACACGGCCGCGCACCCAGCCCCCGGCGGCCGGAGTCGGGCCCATCGGCTCCAGCTTCCCGGGAACACGTGTCAGAAAGAAGCAAGGGCGCCAGCAGCCACTGTCCCTCAGGGCGAGGAGCCAGGCAGCTCCTGGGAGCGGCCCACCCGGCCCCCGCGTCCCCAGGGTGGGGGGCTGCCCTGGCGGCTCTGGCAGGTGGGAGCAGGCGGGGCTGGGAACGAGCACACAGACACCTGAGTGAGCTCTCTCTCTCTACAAAGCCACCAGGCGAAGACCCCGGGAGGAGATCCCAGCCTCCCAACAGGACAGGGAGCCAACAGCACCGCCAGCAGCTCCCGTCACAGTGAGGACACCGAGTCACAGGGAGCTGCTGTGACAAACGAGGCTTGCTCCTTTGGTCTCTGCCCCCGTTTCCTGGCACACAGCTCCTTGAACCCTTGTCATCTCTGAAGCGACAGTGTCGTTTGTGTGGGAATGAGATGACTGGGGGCTGGGGGCCAGGGGACCAACCATGGGCGGGGAGGGGCTGAAGCGGGACTCAACGGCCAGTGGCCCACGGCTTAATCAGCCCTGGAGAGGCAGACAGCCCCGGAAAGCCGACTAACCGCGGCTTCATGCAGATCGGGGACGAGCGACCTGGCTCTGTGGAGGGCCAGAGAGGCCACACTCTCAGCCACTGCAGCAAAAGCCACCAAGGACAATATGCAAATGGCAGGGTGCAGCCGCGCATCACTAACGCCAGAGTTAGGAAAGCGGCCGCGGTGTGCGCCCGTTCTGGATGCTGATGGAGATCTGTGTCCCACCGTGAGCCTCTGGGGGGGGCCTCGGCTGAAGGGATGGGACCAACCAGACCCCAGGGGCCCCACACACAGGGCCCCACAGCCAGGCCAGTGGGGCCCCCCCCAGTGCCTGGCCCTGTGGGTGCCCTGATCCCTGTGAAGTGGGGGAAAGGGAAGCAAGGCGCCAATCGGAGCCACATCAGAAACCTGGCAGATTGACCTTCCTAAGCCTCAAAGCAAATGACTCATGTAAGTCATATTTGAACAAAAGTGGACTCCACGCCACATGTCAGCCGGACGCAACGTCTGGTGTGTGAGGGGCCACCGAGGACAGAGCCACAAGAGCAAAGCAGGGAGGCCAGGGGCGCTGGCTGGGCGAGCAGGGGGCGGCTCCCCCAGAGGGCGCACTGCCGCCACCACGGGGCACAGCTCCACTCCCCGTACACGCCCAGGAGCTGAGAACAGGCGTGCAAACACCCACACACCAATGTCACCGAGGCACGATTCACAAGAGCCAAAAAGTGGACACAACCAGATGTCTGCTGGCAGTCAACAGACACAGCATGTCCACCCACACACTAGAATATTACGCAGCCATGAAGAGGAGCGAGGCCCTGACACAGCTGCACGTGGACAGACCTGCACACACAACGCTCAGGGAGAGAAGGAGACACAAAAGGACACACGGCGTGTGACCCCATGGACGCGAAACGTCCAGAACAGGCAGATCCACAGACAGAGAGCGGGCTCGTGGGGGCCAGGGGCTGGGGGGGGGGGGGGGGGGACTGCTGGTGGGGACGGGGCTTCCTCTTAGGGTGACGGAATGTCGACTCTGTGAATGCACTAAAAACCAGGGAATTCGGCCTTTTAATCGAATTGTATGATGTGGGAATTTTATCTCAATAAAGTTGTTCCTGTAGAACACAGGAGAGAAGTACCCCCTGCCATGAGGGGTCACCCAGAGGGTCAGACATAGTGTGGCCCTCCGAGGGGGCCAAAACCAGTAGGTGAGCCCGCACTGCCCAGCCCGGAGGCGGCTACCAGGGCCCGGCACCCCCGTCTGCCACATGGGCTGCTGACAGCTACGTGGCAGGGAGTCTGGGGTCAAGCGGACACGCCCGGCACGGAGGCCAGTGGCCTCCAGAGGCAGTGCATGGCGGGGACGGAGGCCGTCAGAGGCGCAGCGGCGGCGCTGCCCCAGGGCCGGAGGCGGGGCCCTGCGCGCGCGCCTCACCTTGTTGTGCTCGTGCTTGTACAGGATCCTCAACGTCTCCATGGCGCGGATCATGGCCTGCATGGCGGTGAAGATGTTCTGGTACACCAGCTTCGTGAAGCCCCGCTTGTCCTCCTCCGAGTAGCCGGCCCCGTGGATGATGCGCATCTGCTTGATGAACGTGCTCTTGCCGCTCTCGCCGGTGCCTGCGGACGCACGTGGGGCGGGCAGGTGAGCGTGGCGCCAGGACCCGTCCTCCGCGCCCCTGGCTCAGCCGCCCTCGGAGGGGGCGTGGGGCACACCCGTCCAGCGGGCAGCCGCCCTGCAAAGTGTGTCCCCGCCTTCAACCTCCTCCTCCTCCAGCACACCGCGTCCTGCACGAGAGGAAACTGAGGCCCAGAGAAAGGAAGGGCGGCGTCTGCGCCCCCAGCGCCTGCCGGTCACAGCGACTGGAGCTGCCACATCTGGAGGTGACAGGGCTGCAGAGGAGGACGCAGAGGCCGAAAGGCTGAGACCCTCCCCAGGTGGGAGTGACACCACCCTCAGAGTCGCGCCTCCAGTCCCTCTCTGTGGCCTTCGCTCCATGCTTTCCCGCGCCCCCGGGACAAGCGAGCCTGACCTGAGCGCCTCTCCCCTGACCCGGGCCGCTCCTCCACCGCGAGAGCCGCCCAAGCACTGTCCTCCGGGGCAGGGGCTTGGCAGCCGCATCGAAGGCCACGCGGTTCGAGGGCCAGATCGAGTCCCAGGGCACCATATCGTCACCCCACGACCCCCAAAGGCTCCTTCCTCGTTAGCCCCGAACCTGGAACCCTGCCCCACATCAGCCACCCACCGCTGAGCCCCTGGCTGCACCCAGCGTGACCACGGCACCCGGACGACCCCGAGCCCTACGTCCCAGGTCCCCCCAGAGGCCCCCCGGCTCGCCACTCCCGCGCATCCACTCTCTCCCCTCCGCCCCAGTGGGCACGATCACATCACTGACCCCTGCTGGGCCCCGCTCTCCCTCCGTGAGTGTGAGGGGACACCACCTCCCGAGGCCCTTCCAGGCGGGCACGCTGACCCTGAGGGAGGCATAGTGGTCGGCTGCCTCGCAGGATCAAGGGGCCCAGAGCGTCGGGCTGGAAATCGTGAGACAAGGGGCCACATGGCCGGCTGTGTCCTCATCCCAGCTCGCAATGAGCCCCAGTCTCAACGCCTCCCGTGTGACTCGGGGTCCTGGGGACCCCGATCCCGCACCAGCACCGACGCTGCTGGGGTCCCTCCTGTTCAGCCTCTCCCCGCCCACCCTCCCCCCTGCCACCCTCGGTCAAGGACCACTGCCTCCCGCCATGAGCAGCAAACCCGTCTCCCACCCCCATCCACCCTGCGCACGGGCCGGCAGCCGCAGCTGTCTCCAACACGTCCACGCACCTGCCTCGTCCCAGAGGCACAGCCCGACTCCTCCCGAGCCCGCCTGCCCCGGGGACCCGTCCTAACCAGCAGAACATGGCGAACGATACGCATCACTTCCGGGACGAGGTGACACATGGCAGGCGCTTCCTCCTGGCGCTCTGGACCCCTGACCACGGGAGGCAGCACTGTGCTGTGGGGAGGCCCACGCAGCGAGGACCCGAGGCCTCCACCAACAGCCACGCAGGGGAACCAGCTCCGAAGTGGCTCCTCCAGCCCCAGTCGAGCCTTCAGATGAGGCAGCCCTGGACGACAGCCTGACCTCGACCCCACGAGAGACCCCCAGCTGGGACCCCCAGGTTCCTCACCCTCGGAAATTGAGAGATAATTGTGTGGTTTCAAGCTACCGAGTTCTGGAGCGACTTCACTACACAGCAAGGGACAACTTCTGAACTCTAAGAACACACTGCCTGAGACCCCCACTTAATGCCCCCGCGGGGGCCACTCGCTCACAGACCGAGCCCAGTGCCCCCTTCTGGGGACTCCGGACCCCCACACGTGCCCCATCCCGCTGCTCAGGCCCATCCTCACCAGCCTGAGTCGGCCCAGCCTCTGCCCACCACGCATGTGCCCGAGCTGCACCCATGTCCTCGCTGCTGTCCTCACACGGCCACCTGTGACACGGCCTGCCGCCATGTGCAACTCAGCTGCCCCCACAGTGTCCACCTGCCCAGCGGGGTCTCTGGGCTCGAGGCCCATCGGGAACCGGCTGCTCACCCAGCCCCAGTGTTGCAGCCCCAGTGCATCCTGCCCGCCCTGGGACGACCCACCAACAGATGTGGTCTCACAGGCTCCACCAGCTGCCCGCCAGGAGAAAAACAAGCCCCCAACAGCAAGGGCGCTCGAGCCCCCTGGTCAGGCCTCACCCTGGCCACGCAGACCCCACTCGCTCCCAACCACGCAGAGCACAGGGCACGGCCGCCTAGGCTCTGAGCTCCGCCAACACCGGCCTGAGCGAAGCAACGCGACATGAGACACCCGCACACGACCCGGGACAGGTTCACATGTAACTGCCAGACCGTGGCATCAGCCCGAATGGCCTCCCCTGGCGGATGGCTACCATCTGTGCCTTCTGTACCACAATCGCCACTCAGCAATGACAAGTTGCCGCATGTGGACACACAGCAGCCCGATGGCCTCCGGGAATGAGAGGAAAAAGCCGCCCCGGGGCTTGGACAGCGCACGGCTCCGTTCAGGGAATGTTTCTGAGCTGACGAGGCTGCAGGGTGAGAGGACATAGGGGCTGCTGCGGGCTGGTGGGTCGTGGGTCCCCGAGGTGCTGGCGACATTCACACAGAGGGCGGCGGTGGGTCTGCACCCACACAGGTGGGGATGCTGAGGGACAAGCGCATGAGACACCTCCCCATGAGGAAGCCGGGCGGCTCCAGGTCCGCGCTGCAGGCGGACCCCAAGTCCACGTCCGAGGCCCCTGACCCCCTCCACCGTCCCTTCCCAGAAACGCCCCTGAGGAGAGGAGCCACCCCATCGGCCCCATATGACTGGCCCCCCGCGGAAACCACAGTCACAGCCCCCCCAGCGCCCCACTGGTTCTGCTCCAGAGGCCGCTGCCCAGTCACCGTTGTGAGGCCTGCGGTCCCCTGTCCCCTCTCGAGGGGTTCTGCCTGCGGCCTGTGCCCCAGCCCCCGCCCAGGCCCAGCTCCAGAAGGCGCTGCGCACGCTTTCTCAGAAGGAACTTAGTCCCATCCACCAAGCCGGCTCTGTCCACGTCCCCCACACGTCCCCCGTGCTGGGGCCGGGCTTGACTGGTCATTTCTCCAGGAACGGGAGCACCTGGGGTCCAGCCCAGGGGTCGGAGGTCGCACTCCAGCACGGGGCGGGGACAGCAGGGACAGGGCCGGCCTGGGAGCCTGCAGGACACCCTCTGGGCACACTCCCAGTCCAACCTCGGTGAGGACCTGGGGAAGAGGCGGCACGCGGAGGGAAGGCGCATGCGGGGGAGGAGGCAGCACCGGCCCCCTCCAGCCAAGACCCAGGCCAGCAGGAGGGGGGATGGGGGAGCGGGTCTGCGGACACCCTCTCAGTGTTGGGGAGAGGAGGGCAGGGCAGGAAGTTGGCCACGACCCGGCGACGAGAACGTGACTGTTGGAGTCCACAGTGGGGCCCGTGGCTGCCGCCTGGCTGTCCACAACCACGGGAACCCCCAGAAGGCGGGGAGGCCCAGGTGATGGCCCTGCCCAGACCTAGAGTCCTGGCAATGCAGCCCGAACCCAGGACGGACCTCGAGCTGTGTCAATGGCCTGAGATCAAAGACAGGGCACCGACCTCTTGCAGGTGATGGAAAAAATGCCAAACCCGCGTGCAGCCGAGAACCACGATGACAAACTTCCAGCTCCACTCATTCATTCCTTCCTTCCTTCCTTCCTTCACTGAGGTCACACCGCAGGTAACTGTCAGACCTCAACAGACTCCTGGCCTCACAACCACAGGTCCCCCAACCCCTCCCCCCGCCCCCAGGGCATCTGTCTCTCCTTGTTCTGCTACGACCATCACTCAGGGCCGTGAGAAAAGGCAGGTGCCCTGGGGGAAGTGCTCCTCAGCCAGCCGAGGGCCCAGCGACAGAAAGGCACCAGCGGGCGCCGACAGCACAGGAAGGAGGTGAGAGCTTGCTGCTCCGAGGCGACGGGAAGCCATGGGTGGCGATGGGATGGACCTCTGGACTCGTCACGTCGTCTTATCTCCACTCCAGGCCAAAGTGGGCTGGGGCGGGCACAGGGTTGGTGTCCCCTGCCCGGGCCCCCCGGTGCCGACACTCATCACCCCTTGGCCAGGCCCCGCGCCTGCTGCGACTGTGAGGTTTTGGCGGGCGTCCCTCACCCACCACGTGCCTTCTGAGCCCACTTTGTCCCTATGTACTGGGCCATGTTGCAGCCCTTCCTGACACCCCCAAGGGTCAGGGGCCTGGTGTGAGCCCCCCATCCTGCCCAACCCCGCCGTCCAGCTCAGCTGCAGGTGCATTGGCAGGGCTGGGGCCTGGGGCCTGGGCACAGACCGCACCCGCTGCCCAGCTCACGGACATCTCCACGGGGCCTCAGAACCCAGACCTGCTTCCCAAACTCCCGCCCCCCGGGCCTCCATGCGGGTCTGACCCGTCACCTCTCATCCCCTCCAGCTCTACGCCCCGACTGAGGTCCCCGAGCACACCGACAGGACGGCTGCCACAGCAGTGTCCACCAGGCCCAGCCAGGGCCGCTCCTCTGACGGTGCTCAGGGTGCGCCCACCACGCACAGCACCCTCCAGGTGCTGGGGGTCAGAGCGGGCAACGAGATGGCTGAAGCTCGGAGACCCTGCTGTGGGGCAGGGAGACCCCGCCCAGTGGCAGACGGACCCGCTGACCCGTGTGGACAGCGTGGTGGAATAAAAGGAACAAGAGAGGTGGCGCTCCCCAGCTTCACAACCATCACCTCGTTAACCCTCAGACTAGTCCTAAAAATATCAGCATGAGTCTCCCATTTCACAGAAGAGAAAACAGAGGCTCGGGAGTCATGTGGGGCCAGAAACCCCAATCCAGCACCTTCTGGCACTTTCTAGCTCGTCCTGGCTAGCTCCCTCCTAAGGCTGTTCCACAGCTTTTAAATAGAAACATGCGCAAAGCTTCCAATAGGAACAAAACACAAAACACAAAACAGCTTCTCCTACTTGCTGAGGGCCTACTGTGTGCAAAGACTGCCTACTGTGTGCCTAGTGCATGGCTGGCATCCTCACCTTCAGTCCTACGACAAAGCCATGGGTAGAGGCATCGTTCCCCCCAGACAGACGAGGAAGATGAGGCTGGAAAACATGGCCTGATCACCACGGTCTCCCCACCACTGCGCTGGCCACACGGGGCCATCCCAGGCCGACAGGAGGCCTGAGGAGGGACCCAGCTGGGAGCTGTGCCCTGGAGCCCCCGTCTGCAGACACATGGGAGCCGAAGGCCACAGGCCAGGGGCACGGGGCCCGCCTGAGCAGGGGGCCTCACGTCCAAGTGCACTGTGAGGACACCAAGTCACTCCCGTTCCCCGGGGGAAGCAAATTCAGCAAGCAAATCAGAGTCACTCAGCAAACCTTTCTGAGGCCTGCCCAGCGCTGTGCCCCCGGCCGTGGGGTGCGAGGACCCCGAGGTGGGGGGCGGTGGAGGGACCGGCAGGGAGGCACGGGGAGCCCACAGGCCCTGCCCCAGGAGCTGGCAACACCGTGAGCGGCTGCACTGAGTGCCCACAGGCCAGCCCGAGCCCGGGAGCCGGTGCTGGGAGCAGCTCGCGCTCCTCCAGGACAGACATGGGCGCTCCCACAGCCCGCGGAGACGCCCCACTCTGTCGCCACTCGGGGACCCCAGGCGAGCAGGCCGCCAAGCCTGACCCTCCTCTGTGAATGGCCACAGCTCCCAGTGGGAAAGGAAGGCCCCACGGGGGACCCAAGACAGGCCGGCTCCTCCTGACTGCGGTCCACTCTGCCCACTCGCTCGGCTGGAGCTCCAGACCAGACCCGCCCCGCCCGGCTCCGACTCTGCACCCAGCGCCATCTGGGACGGAGCAGGGACCGTGGCTGGCACCCCTCCTGCCCGCGCTCTTGTCCGCGCTCCATCCCGGACCCCGCCCGCCGCGCCAGCCCCCGCCAGGAGCAGCGAGGCCACAGACATGCTCACGGGGCTGCCTGGGGATGGCTGCGCCACAAAAATCAGAAAGTGAAACCTTCTGTGGTTAGAAATCAGAGTAAAGCACTTCCTCCGGCCCGGCCGCAGCGGCCAGGGCAGCTCGGCATCGCGCGGGGACGGCCCGCCTGAGTGCACCACCGCTGTGGTCGCGGCCCGAGTGTAGGGCCAACCCGAGCCCACGACACCCGCGAGGCCCCTGCCACACCAACTGCCCCTCACCAGGAGTCCTTGCAGGGGCCCAGCCCTACAGCCCCAGCAAGGGGACAGGGTGATCCCGGTTGGGGCAGGGACCCGAGGGAAGGCAGATCCTCGTGCGTCCAGGGACAGCACCCCAGGGAGCAGACCCTCAGAGCAAGAAAACAACGCACGGGAGGAACGTCCCGGGGGCCTCAGAACTGTGGCAGCCCCAGGGTCATCAGGGTGGACGAGGCCACCCAAGGGCACTCCCCACTCTCCCAGTGGCCGGGAGGCTCGCCCTTCCCGCCGGCTGCCACACCCCACTCGGGTTCCTGCCGTGTCCCTGCCCCTCGGGGCCACGCAGCAGGAGAGGAAGCCCGGACAACCGGCCTCCCTGCTTTATTTAGAAACCCCAGGCCACGGGCCTCCAGGAACGCGCTTCCCGTGGAAGGCGTCACTCTCCCTGCCGAGGGACAGACAAGCGCCTCCTCGGTGGTTCCTGCCAAGAAACCGAAACCTGAAGGCAAAGGAGACGATGGAGGCAGAAGGCAGCCGGGGCCCTGGCCCCAGTGGCTCCCCACGGGCTGCAGCCCCGGCCCCAGGTTCTCTTCAGTAAAACGGGGGAGCGAGGGGCCGACCCCGTGGCCGAGTGGTTAAGTTCGCGCGCTGCGCTACAGGCGGCCCAGTGTTTCGTTGGTTCAAATCCTGGGCGCGGACATGGCACTGCTCATCAGACCACGCTGAGGCAGCGTCCCACATGCCACAACTAGAAGGACCCACAACGAAGGATATACAACTATGTACCGGGGGACTTTGGGGAGAAAAGGGAAAAATAAAATCGTTAAAAAAAAAAAAAAAACGGGTAGCGACACTGGTCCCCAGGTCCACGGGCCCCAGGCTGGCGGCAGCGTGTGCACTGCGGACAGGGCTGCCCCCTCCTACTTCCCACCAGACGACACGTTAACGAGGCCGCAGCCCAGACCACAGAACCCATAAAGGTGCGTGTGCCACATGCACGCGTGCACACACTGCGCCCTGAGTGTGCACACACACGCACACATGCGGCCCGACAAAGCCATTGCTTCTCGAGCATTCACAAAGGTCTGACATGACTATCCATGCTGATTACACACTAGCTCTGCCACACACGTCTGCGCTGTGCTACCACAAGGCAGGGGCCTCAGACAGGGGCGATCCCGCCCCCAGGGGACACGAGTGACACGTGGGGACATCAGTGGTGGTCACAGTGGGGGTGCTCCTGGCATGGAGTGGGTGGGGCTGGGGATGCGGCTCCACACCCTGCAGCGCCAGGGCGGCCCCTGGACCTCGGCCCGGCATTTACAGCTTGTCCTCCTGGTGTCATAAACCTTCACTTTGGACCCGTGAGCTCCTGGGACAGGAGCAGGAATCCCTGAGCAGGCTAGCGGGGGAGGGTTGGGTGGCGTTTGGGGTCACACGGGGAGGAGGGGGACACAGACACAGGTGCTCCAGCAGCCGACTCTAGGGGGGCATAGGTCACTGCCCGTGGGACGCGGGCCAGGCCTGCCAGCCCAGGGAGAGCAGAGAGCGAGGCTGCAGGAGCTCGGGCTGCTGACCTGCATCCTTGAACCCCGCCGCCATCTGCAGCCTGGGGGCGCTCCGGGGGCAGCGGGGAGGCTGGAGGCTCACGCAGCCCTGGGCAAGGCCGGCTGGTAATACTGTGAAGATGCCAGTCATGTCCAAAGTGCGCTCCAACATAAAGTCCACGCGCGCAGCCAAGGCCGGCCAGCGCCACACTGTCACCAGAGTGCCACCCGGAGAAGCCCACTGCCGGCTCCCTCCAGGCTCTGAGGTTACTCCCCGCCTGTCTGTCTGGGAAAGACGGCCAACTGCATAGCTTTTAGGTAAATCAGAACATATGTACAGAAACCCAGAGAAGATATTTCATCAAGGCGAGTACCCGGTGGGTCCCTGTGGGAGGGAGAAGCAGTGTGCTCCTGCCAAGACCTGCCACCCACAAAGGGCCCCAACGCCGCTCGTCCATCAAACTCGGTGCCTCTAAACCCTCCCCTGTTCTGCGGTACCCCCTCCGTGACAGCCCTTCCCATGAGGCCCCGGGCCCACCGAGGCTACTCTGAGCGCGAGCGAGCATCCCGCCCTTCCCCAGCAGGCCTGCCCATCCCTGCAGCCCAGGCCCCGCAGAGCTCAGCGGAAGGGCAGGCTGGGTTTCTGTTCTGTAAACGACCTTGCAGCCTTTGACAGCAAAGCTAAGTCCTTCAACAGCCCTTATTTGGGGTGACAACACTGTGCCCACGGCTGCGCCGCCGGGCTCCCTGCAACAGGTGTGCCTCGGGGCAACGGAGACCACGGCATCTTCTCCAGGAGAGGAAGGAGAGGACGCAGGAGAGGGAACGGGGATGTTCAGAACACCCTCGAGGCCCCTGCAGGGTCTGCCCGGCCAGGCCTCTGGCTAAAACCGAAACCCGAGATGAGAGGGAAGGCCATCCTCCCTCAAGGGGTGGACCCCACTGGGGAGGGCAGCGGGGGCAGGCAGCAGCCGGAGGGAGCGGGGCTGGAGGGCACAGGGCTCCACCTGGTGGGAGGAGAGATGGGATGCTGGGAGGTGAGGGGCGCCGTGTGGATGGCAGCCCAGAGGGCTGGTCCTGAACTGCTGCAGGGGGCAGCAAGGCGGGATACTCGGTGGAGTAGGGACAGGGGCCAGCCCTGTGTGCGGAGGGGGTCGTCCCATGAGGAGGGGCGGAGGACAGAGCCTCCAGGCTTCTGCGGGCCTGACCTCGACAGGAGAAGCAGGGGTTGACCCCTAGGGGTCCAGAGACTCCACCTGGACAGCAGAGACAGGGGATGGCCCCTAGGGGTCCAGGGACTGCACCTGGACAGCAAAGGCAAGGGATGGCCCCTAGGGGTCCAAGGACTCCACCTGGACAGCGAAGACACGGACTGACCCTGAAGGAACCTGGGACCTGATGTGGACAGGACACTCAGGAGCTGACCCTGCAGAGACTGAAGGGGCTCTGGAGGTGGAGAGCATGGGCAGGGTCAGGCCCCACCTGGCTGGCACAGGCACCTGACCCTGTGGCCCCGAGTTGGACAACACAGGTGGGCGCTGACCCCATAGAAACTGAGGCCTTGCTGTGGACAGCACATGTAGGGGCTGACCTGAGGCCCCAGGGCCCACTGTAGACAATTCAGACTCAGGGTGGGGGCAGCACGGGCAGAGGTCTGTCCAACATGGGTGGACACGGACCCCCATGTCCAACATGGGCAGGAATCGGGGCCCCCGTGTCCAACACAGGCAGGGACTGGTGTCCAGCCTGGGGAGGGATCAGTGTCCAGCATGGGCATGGGATCGGGGTCCGGCCTAGCCAGAGATCGGCCCCCATGTCCAGCCCAAGAGGGGGATCAGGGTCCCGCCTGGGCGGGGACCGGCCTCCGTGTCCAGCCCGGGCGGGGATTGGGGTCCAGCCAGGGCGGGGATCGGCCCCCACGTCCAGCACAGGCGGGGGTTGGGGTCCAGCCCGGGCGGGGATCGGGGTCCAGCCAGAGGGAGGATCGGCCCCCGTGTCCAGCCGGAGAGAGGATCGTGGTCCAGCCCGAGCGGGGATCGGCCCCCGTGTCCAGCACGGGCGGGGATCGGGGTCCAGCCCGGGCGGGGATCGGCCCCCGTGTCCAGCCCGGGCGGGGATCGGCCCCGGTGCGCCCGCAGGCCCGGCCACTCACCGAGCAGCAGCAGCTTGAGCTCGCGCCGGGCGTCGCGCTTGTC
>NC_060280.1:95148563-95160424 GCF_021613505.1 Equus quagga
GTAACCGCCGGGCTTTAGGGTTTGGGTCCCCTTTGGGTCCTTCCCGGCCCGGATTCCAAATCATTGTTTTCGTCAACCTGCGAGTCGAGAAATCAAGAGAGTGGGTCACGAGCCTCATCTTGATTTTAGATGAAGTAGAAAAGGACCCATCACAACTCGTCACGCTGTGCAGGCCGCGTGTCACCCCATGCAACTCTTACTGGGGCAACGTGCATGTTTAAATGTGCATCCTGAGTGTGTGCACATAGATATATTTCTAATTAATTTCTTTTTTTTTTGTTGTTAAAGATTTTATTTTTTCCTTTTTCTCCCCAAAGCCCCCCGGTACATAGTTGTATATTCTTCATTGTGGGTCCTTCTAGTTGTGGCATGTGGGATGCCACCTCGGCATGGTTTGATGAGCAGTGCCATGTCCGCGCCCAGGATTCAAACCCACGAAACACTGGGCCGCCTGCAGCGGAGTGCGCGAACTCAACCACCCGGCCACGGGGCCAGCCCCATATTTTTAATTAATTTCTCTGTGTTTATTTCTTTTATTTGTACTGGGTGGAGGTGACAGGGCCAAAAAAAGTTCGAAGGCCCCCGTCGCTATATAACCGCTTCTTATCTCGTGATTTAAATCCTTTCCTGGGCGATGCGTCGACGCGGCGCATCTCGGCTGCGTGTAATCTTGCTCTGTCGAGAGAGAGTCAGCGATGTTGGGGACATCTGCGGGTGTCACACTGTGGGCGTTCCTGGCATCCAGTGGGTGGGGCCAGGGATGCTGCTCAGGCCCCCACAGTGCCCAGGGCGGCCCCCCCCAGAGATGACCCGGCCCCCATGTCCAAGTGCCCGGCGGGGGGGGGGGCCTGGACTGGGCCGTCCGGTGCGCAGTGCCCAGCACGGAGCCAGGCCCAGGGCGGTCCCCGCGGAGGCTGCGCCGGCGGAGGGATGCTGGCTCCTGGCTGGCCTCCGCCGGTCCGGGGACGCGCTGCCCCCGTGTGGACGGTCGTGGAACCGCACCCGGCCCTGCGCTGCCGCCTCCCCTGACCTTGGGGTGGCGGGGTCCCCGCAGGGCGCTTGTTGCCCGATGGCGATAAGATGTGGCCCTGGCAAGCGAGGAGCTGGAGTTTTAATTTCTTTTTCTTTCGAGCTATCTGCATTTAAATGCCAACAGCCACGTGTGCCCCGTGGTGTCCGGAGTGCACAGCCGGGTTTGCAGAGAAAGCCCCACTTGTCCTTGGGCAGCCGGGGTCCCGGTGTGTGTCGGTCCGTGGGCGTGGTGTGTTTCTGGGTCCGGACTTGTTTGTGTTTATAACCATTTTTTAAAAAATTAATATATGTGCATCATTCATTGGCCCCAGCCTCTGTTCTGAGCACTTTATTTCCTTCAACTCCAGCCTCCACTCAAGTAGGTACTGACATGCTGCCCGTTTTATAGAAGAAGAAACCGAGGGTCAGAGTAGACAGCTGCCAGGCGCTCTTCCCTCTGTGCTGATCCCCGGCGAAGGGCCCCTCAGGCCTGATTTCATCCCATCCTCACAATTTTCTGGAACTGTTAGGACTCCTGTCTTGCGGATGAGGAAACCGAGGCTGAGAGAGAGGACGCAGCTTGGTGCCTTGGTCCCCATCCCTCAGTGAGCAGAATGGCAGAGCGAGGCTTGGAACCCATCATGAGGTTAAACTGCCCCCTATAGCGGTTTGTGGGGGCACGCGAAGGTCGGGGGGGACCCACGGGGAACTGAGAACCAGCCAGACTGGAGTTCGAATCTCACCTCTGTTCATTCCTGGCTGTGTGACCTTAGGGCGGTGTCTTGCCTTCTCTGAGCCTCTGGGTCTCCTTGTGCATAACCCGTTGTCTTAGCCTGCTCGGGCTGCCATAACAGAATACCATAGACGGGGTGTCTTAAATGACCGAAATTTATTTTCTTACCACCCTGGAGGCTGGGAGCCCAAGACCAAGGTGCCGACGGGGTCAGCGTCTGGTGAGGTCTCTCTCCTTGGATGACAGACTGCCGCCTCCCACTGTGTCCTCACGCGGTGGAGAGCGAGCTCTGGCCCCTTCCTCTTACGAGGACACTAGTCCCACCGTGGGGCCCCCATGACCTCCTCTCCCCCCTCCCAAAAGTCGCTCTCCGGATGCCATTCCCTGGGGGTTGGAGCTTCAGCCTAAGAATTTGGGGGCCGCGATTGCCCCTCTGCACTCCTGCGGAACAAGGAGAGCTCAGCCCACGCCCAGCAGGACGTCAGGAAACATTTCCCGGTGGTTTTAGGACGATGGTTGAGGTTCAAATCCTGACCCTTCCACTCATCTGCTGTGTGCCCCTGGGTCCGTTCCTCAACTTCTCTGGGCCTCAGCTGGAAAATGGGAGTGATCATTGTGTCCCACTTCAAGCGCCTGGAACAGCACTGGGGATATGAGGGAGATCGGTGGACCCGGGCCACTTACGATGACGGGGTGTTTATTTGTTAGCGGGGAGGCTGAGGGCCTCTGGGCACCAGGACTGGGGCGCCGGGTCCTGCAGGAGCCCCGCCGTATCCTCACCCACTAGACAGATGGGAAAGCAGAGGCCCAGAGAGGGCCAGACGCTTGTCCAGAGTCACACAGCCCACCAGTCGCAGAGCCGCGGCTGGCGCTTGGCCCTTGGGTGTCTCTGGGAGGGCAGGCCAGGAGGGCAGCCACGCCTCCCTGCTCCCCGTGGTCCCCGGATGTCCCCAGAGACACGCCCGCTGGAGGTGGCCCCCTAATCTCGGCGCCTAATTACAGCACAGCCCCAGGGAAACGCTGGGAAGACCTTTAAACACCCCAAGAGTGGCTCCCAAGGGCGCGGGTGGATGCTCCAGACATGAGGAGAAGCTTAGAGACAAAATGCATTCATTGTCGAGCTCGGCCAGGGTCGGTTCCGGCCCCTACGAGGCCAGGCCACACCCTCCCTGAGCCTCCCTTGTCCCCACACACAGAATAGGCGACAAGTGAGTCCACTGTGGGACCAGCCCCAGCACAGGGGGCCTCGCTTCTTCATCCTCCCGGACTTTCCTGGTTGCAGACAGAATGCGCGAGGCCTGGGAACGAGGGGCTGCTCGAAGGGCTGGACGCGGGCT
Organism: Equus quagga; assembly: GCF_021613505.1. Lineage (NCBI taxonomy): Eukaryota > Metazoa > Chordata > Mammalia > Perissodactyla > Equidae > Equus > Equus quagga. Next base: position 95,151,645 of record NC_060280.1, read on the forward strand.
GGACGGCGAGGGAAGGCGAGCGGGGCGGCCACCGTGGGAAACAGCCTGGAGGGTCCTCAGAGGGTCGGCCGTGGAGCTAACATCTGTTGCCAATCTTCTTCTTTTTTTTCTCCCCAAAGCCCCAGTGCATAGTTGCATATCCTAGTTGTGGGTAATTCTAGTTCTTCTACGTGGGACGCCCCCTCGGCATGGCTTGATGAGTGGTGCACCCTGGGCCAGTGAAGTGGAGCATGTGACCTTGACCACTGCCACCAGGCAGGCCCCTCATTGTGTTTTGATTGGCGTTTCCCTAATGATTAGTGATGTCGAGCATCTTTTCATGGGCTTCTTGACCATCAGATATCTTCTTGGAGAAAAGTCCGTCCAGGTCCTCTGCCCGTTCTCGAATGCGGTGGTTTGTTTTGCTTTGTTGTTGAATTCTAGGAGCTCTTTATATATGCTGGAGAATGGACCCTCATCAGACACGGGATGTGAACTCTGTTCTCCCATTCTGTGAGTTGTCTTCATTCCCTTGACGGCACCCTTTGACACATGAAAGTTCTTAATTTCGACGACGTCCAGCGTATCTATTTTCCCCTCCTTGGCATGTCTGTGGGCAAGTCACAGGGCTCTCAAGCTCAGCATGTCCAAACTGAGGCAGGAAGCCACCCCCTCACCTCTCACAGCCCAGCTCACTGTCACGATGGCTCCGCCGTCCATCCTTGTCACCCCTCCCTCCCGCCGTCCATCCTGACCGCCACCCGCTGAACCCCGTTCACATCTGGCTGCTTCTCTCTCTGCCTGGCCCCCACCCTGGTCCAGCTCCTCTCTGCTCTCGGGATGTTTCTCCTGCCGGGGCCAACGTGTCCCCTGGGCCGTCCCCGGAGCCCAGGATACTTGCAGGCTTCCATGAAAATGTTTTAGGGGCCAGGCCGGTGGTGCAGCAGTTAAGTTTGCACGTTCTGCTTCGGCGGCCCCGGGTTCGTAGGTTCGGATCCCGGGTGCGGACGTGGCACCACTTGGCAAGCCATGCTGTGGCAGCCATCCCACATAGAAAATAGAGGAAGATGGGCACGGATGTGAGCTCAGGGCCAGCCTTCCTCAGCAAAAAGAGGAGGATTGGCAGCAGATGTTAGCTCAGGGCTAATGTTCCTCAAAAAAAAAAAAAAAGAGAAAGAAAATGTTTTAATTTCCTTTAAAATCAGAAAAAAACAATGAATAGAATGATCATGAATATGTCATCAGACATCCAGCCCAGATTACATCCGTCTGTGTACTCACGCTGTTGCAAAATATCATCTTTAATATTTTTCTTACAGGGAGGGACCCACAAAAGTCATAATGCACCCCTGCATCCTGCACTTTATATATCTTGTGGATATGTGACCGACAGCCAGAGGGAGGTTTTGAAAGCTGAATGGGGTCATGCTGCCCTCCTGCCATATTCCAAGCCCTTCTGTGGCTCCCCAGTTCCCCTGAATGAATGATGATTGCAGAGCCCGAGGCCCCGGGTGGTCCGCCCCCACTGTCTCCTCCCTTCTCTCCCCCTCACCCACCCCGCCTCCAGCCCCCTCTGTGCTCCCCGATTTCGGCAGCTCTGTTCCGTCCTCCGGGCCTTTGCAGGTGTAAACTTCCCCAGCCCGTCACTTGTCACCCAGGTAACCCCGACTTCCGTCATTTGGGGGGCGCCCTCCCTGAGCAGCCCCCCGGCCCCCAGCCAAGGTCAGCCCCATTGTTACCAACTTTCCTGGAACCAAGCTCCCCACACGCTTCCTTCCACTTGGTTCTCATTAGAGCAGCGAGGACCCCCCACTCGGCACTGTGGACACGGGGCTGGTCACTCTCTGTGGGGCCATCCTGGGCGCTGTGGGGGGTCGAGCAGCAACCCTGGCCCCACCCACTCGATGCCAGGAGCTGTGACAGCCACAGAGGTCCCCAGATGTGGCCGACTGTCCCCAGGGCAGGCCCGCCCCAGGTTTGGAGCACAGCGTGAGAGAGAAATGGCGTAAATGTCAGCTTCCCCTGCTATGCTCGCACCAAGCGGAGCCCGGAGCCCGGCCTCCTCGGCCCTTCCCGGGGCTCCAGGGCTCAGCACACAGGATGTGGGAAGGGACAGCGTGGGTCAGTCATTTCCCAGGAGCGGAGCTGTGCTGCGGACTGAGTTGCGTCCCCCCAAAGTCCTGCGTGGGACCCCCAGGGTGGCTGTATTTGGAGATGGGGCCCTGAGGAGGGAACGATGGTGACATGAGGTCACAAGGATGGAGTCCTCACCCGACGGGATCGGTGTCCTTATAAGAGGAGGACGAGAGGGAGATGCCGGGAGGCCTCGGCAAGAAGGCGGCCATCTGCGAGCCCAGGAGGGAGCCCTCGCCGGAAACCCGAGCTGCCGGCCCTTGACCTTGGACCCTCCAGCCTCCAGACCCGTGGGAAATAAGCGTCCCTCCTTTATAAGCTGCCCAGCGTGTGGCAGCCCGGCCGGACCAAGCTGCATTCTGCTTTGCCTGGAGCTGACGTTCTAGTGGGGACAGTGAGCATGTGAATGAAAATGTACAGAGATAGAGATGTTGCTAGAAAGAAAAATAGAGCAGGGCCAGCGAATGGGTGTGGGGCTATTTTAGGGAGGTCCAAGGTTGAGGAAACGATATCCGGGCTGGGACCCGAAGGAAGTGAGGAGCAGACCAGGCAACCTCTAGGAGAAGAACCTCCCAGTAGAGGGCACAGCCCATGCAAAGGCCCTGGGGCAGGCCCGGGCCTGGTGTGTGGAAGGAACAGCGAGGCGGCCGTGTGGCTGGAGCGGGGGGGGGGGGGGGGGGGGGGGGGGGGGGCGGGGGGGGCGGGGCCGGGGGAGGACTCAGCTTCTCCCCAAGGGAGGGGGACCCTGTGCCCGCAGGGAGGATGTGGGTCTCATTGAAAATGCGTGAGGGTGCCCGCTTCGGCAGCACATATACTAAAATTGGAACGATAGAGAGAAGGTTAGTGGGGCCCCTGAGCAAAGATGACACGCCAATTCGGGAAGCGTTCCATGTTTTTAAAAATTTAAGCCAAAATGATAGGTTTCTTTATTTTTCACTAAACAGGCAATTGAAATACGTACAATGAAATGGACAGAATAAATAGTCAATTTGGTTTTTCGGCTAGGAGAATTTCACAACGAACTCGTAACTTGTTTTGTAAAATAATAATAATTAATAATAATAACAACCAAATGCACGAGGGAGCCCAGGGAAGGTCCTGAACAGGGACGGACACAACTTCATTTGTGTTTTCAAAACTTCCCCTCGGAGCCGGGAGCCCCGCTGGAGAAGGGGGTCAATGCGGAAAGAGGGGGGGAATGCAGGGGGTGGGCGCGAATCGGAGGGGTCAGTGTGAACTCAGCCCTTAAGACAGAGAGAGAGAGACGTGGATGGATGCACGGATGGATAGATAGATGGATAGACAGACAGACGGATGGATAGATAGACAGACAGAGATGATGGATAGATAGATAGATAGACGGATGGATGGATAAATAGAGAGATGGACACAGATGATAGATAGATAGTTAGACAGACAGACGATAGATAGATAGATGGATAGACAGATTGATGGATAGATAGACAGATGGATAGATAGATAGATGGACACAGATGATAGATGGATGGATGGATGGATGGATAGATAGATGGACACAGATGATAGATGGATGGATGGATGGATGGATAGATAGATAGACAGATGGATAGATAGATAGATGGACACAGATGATAGATAGATGGATGGATGGATGGATAGATAGACAGATGGATAGATAGACAGATGGACACAGATGATAGATGGATGGATGGATGGATGGATGGATGGATGGATGGACACAGATGATAGATAGATGGATGGATGGATAGATAGATAGATGGATGGATGGGTAGATAGATAGATGGATAGATAGATAAGTGGATCGATAGATAGGTGGATGGACAGATAGATAGACACAGATGATAGATGATAGATAGATAGACAGACAGATGGATATAGATGATATGTGATAGATGGATAGACGCAGATGATAACTAGATAGATACATAGATAACAGACAGATTAGATTGCTGGAGGATGTAGACAGATCATAGATAAGATAAATAAAATGATAGATATATAGATGATAGATAAACAGACAAATGATAGACAATAGATAAAGATAGAGCATAGATAGGGTAGATAAATAGATGATAAATATAGAGACAGATGATAAACAGGTGATAGGTAATAGATAAGATCACTAGCTGATAGACGGACGGATAGACAGATGACAGACGATAGACTTTGGTGTAAATATGTGAATGTGCGTGTGTGCACGTGCGTGTGTCTCCCAACTCCACTCACCTGGAGGCCGGGGAACAGCGACGTCGCAGCCGCGTGCCCCCAGCGCCCGGGCCTTGGTGTCTAAGTACCATCTCCGTCTCCAGGAACAGGCTCCCGCAAGAGACGTCTGACGCCAGGAGCAGAGCAGGGAAAGGACAGGAGGAGCCCGGAACGTCTCGTGGGGCTGGAATGCAAGGAGGCGTTCAGAGACTGTGGGGACGCATCACGTGACACGGGGGCCGCCTCAGAGGGCCTCTCGAGAGGGGCCCCGTTTGGGGACCTTTTGGTTCCGGGTCTATTTGTGAAGCTGGGACCAGTGGGCTTGCTGATGGGCCACGGCAGGATGTCTGTCTGTACAGTTACTTGGTTACTGGCCGGCTTCCCGGGGAGACTGTAAGGTCAGGGTCCCTGGGAGTCCCTGCATCCTTAGCATCCAGACTAGGGCCGGGCATACAGTCAGTGCTTAATAAATGCTCATGAAGAGACTGAGCTCTGTGGGTGGAAAAGAAGACAAGGATTCCAAAGATACACAAATCACAGAATCCATCATCGCTCCTCTCTGAGCCTCAGTTTCCTCATCTGGAAAATGGGGATCGTAACTCCTACTTCATTCAGTCGTTTCACAAATACCTGCTTTCTGTACTGACTGTCAGTCCCTAGCCAGACGCCAGCCGTGTGCTGGGACACAGCGGGAAACAGGACAGGCTGTCACGAATCTTTTAGTCAGACGGGCTGACAGATAACCAAGAAGACCGAGATTAAACATGACCATCTCAGACTGACAAATGCTATTTTAAAGAATAAAAGTGGATGAGATAGTAAAGAATGATGTTTTTTTTTTTCCATTGGGCTGATCACGGAGGGCTTCTCTGAGGAACAGCCATTCAAGCAGACAAGAAGGATTAAGTTCACGGAAAGATGTAAGGAAAAGTGTTCCAGAGAGGGGGAACAGCATGTGCAAAGGCCCTGGGGTAACTGACTTTTCATGTTCATGTATCTTGCATTGTAGTGATGGGGATGAAAATTAGGGGCCAGCCTGGGCATTAATATGTGTCCCGTCAGTGTCCATCTGTTTATTCTCCACTGTTTTTCCATAGCAAATGGCCTGGTAAAGAAGAGGCATTTATTAAAGAAAGGAAGGTAGGAGAAGGAAGAAATAATATAATAATCACTGATTTCCTCATGCAATGAGTTTGGGACCCAAATGTGACCCGTCACAGCATCTATTGAGCCCATAATATGGACGTGGGTCATGCAATTGAAGCACTGGGTCCTGTTTTTATTTAAAAGTTTGAAATTTTGTTCATCATGGAAACTTCTCCATTTATCACGATCGGTTCAAATATTGCCTCGTGCAGATCAAAACCACAGCGAGATGCCACTTCACACCCGCTGGAACGGCTGACATTATCTTTTTTTTTTTAAATGGACAAGAACAAGTGTTGGCGAGGACGTGGAGAAACTGGAGGCCCCGTGCGCAGCTGGGGGGAACATAAGACGGTGCAGCCGCCGCGGGAAACAGGAGGGCGGGTCCTCGGAAAATTAAACATGGATCGCCACGTGGTCCCGCGGGCCCCCTCTTGGGTCTCCGCACAAAACACTGAAAACGTCCGTCCACAGGAAAACGCATCTATGAATGTTCACGGTGGCTTATTCACCACAGTCAAAAGGGGGACACACCCCAGTGCCCATCGACGGATGATGGACACACACAAGTGTCTGTCCACACAGTGGAATATTATGCAGCCGTGAAGAGGAGCAAGGCCCTGACACGGCTGCACATGGACGGACCTGAACACACGACGCTCAGGGGAAGCAGCAGACACAGAAGGACACACAGTGTATGATCCCATGGACGTGAAATGTCCAGAACAGGCAGATCCACAGAGAGCGGGTTCAGGGGGGTCAGGGGGTGGGGGGGTGAGGGTGATGCTGATGGGGATGGGGTTTCTTTTTGGGGGGATGGAATGTTCTGGAATAAAATAGAGGTAATGATTGCACAACGTTGTGAATGCACTGAGTGTCTCTAATGGGAAATTTTACATATATTTTAATACAATAAAAAAAAAAATAGGGGCTGGCCCCGTGGCCGAGTGGCTAAGTTCGCGCACTCTGCTTTAGCGGCCCAGGGTTTCGCCGGTTGGGATCCTGGGCGCGGACATGGCACCGCTAGTCAGGCCATGCTGAGGCAGCGTCCCACATGCCACAACTAGAAGGACCCACAACTAAAATAGACAACTATGTACTGGGGGGATCTGGGGAAAAGAAGAAAAACAAAAGAAGATTGGCAACAGATGTTCACTCAGGTGTCGATCTGTAAAAAAAAAAAAAAAAAAACAAAGGAAAACAAAAAAATAGGGGCCAGCCGCGTGGTGTAGTGGTTAAGCTGGCCATGCTCTGCTTTGGCGGCCTGGGTTCGCGGGTTCACATGCTGGGCGCAGACCTATCACTGTTCAGTCATGCTGTGGTGGCGTGCCACATACAAAATAGAGGCAGACTGGCACAAATGTTAGCTCAGGGCTAATCTTCCTCAGCAAAAAAAAAAAAAAAAGTTGTATTAAAATAGTGTTTATGATGTTGACTGAGATTTTTGGTGTCCCCTTAAGTTTTATGTCTGAAGAAAGTGTGTCACTCGAAAGTACACTTGCCCACTCTAGTCCCAGCCTTGCCAGAATGAACTAGGGAAGTCACAGTGAGGCCTCATCGAGAAGGTGACATTTAAGTCAAGACTAGAAGGAAATGAAGGCCTTAGCCAAGTTGGCATTTGGGGATGAGCAGTCCAGGCAGAGGGCGCAGCCCCTGCAAAGGCCCTGGGGCAGGCCCGGGACTGGTGTGTTCGAGGGGAAGGAATTTCATCCTCCTTAGTCACTGCTGTAAACCTCCACTGAGAGCCACGCTCGGCACACAGTAGGTGTGTTAAACAAACAGTCACTCAGGGAGTGAACGAACACCGGCTCCACTTGCGGTAGGGTAGGACTGAGGTGCAGAGCAGTGAAGTCACCCGGGCCCCCGGTCACCCACTCGGGTGCAACAGGCCAGGGGCTGGAACCCAGAACAGGACAGCGGGGGCTCTGGCTCCCGCAGCGCCCTCCACCTGCTTCCTCCCGCCTCTGAGGAGTGGCCATGCGGCTGGAGACAGGCGACTCGTTCCCACCCCAAACTGGCTCCCGATGTGGCCCTGGGACCCCAGGGAGAGGACAGTGCACGACGGGCACCCAGGGAGTCGGGGATGGATGGGGGCAGAGGGGTGGGACGGCAGCCACCCAGACGGTAAGATCCTCCAAAGGCCTGGGGTCCCACATTAATTACACCGTTCAGACGGTTCCCTCATGGGGCGCAGCCTTCGGCCCTAGCCCGGCCGGCCCCTCCCAGAGCCCCAGTTTGGGCCTCTCCCCTGGTCCGCCGGCCTCCTGCCTCGCCAGCAGGAATCTTCCACCACCCGGCCCTGGAGGCCTCTGTCTGCTGCTCTAAGCCAGGACCCTGGCGCATGTCTGGAGGCACCTGTGGCTGTCAAGACTGGGGGTGTTTCTGAGCATCCCATAAGGGGGGCCAGGGATGCTGCTCAACACCCCACAGTGCCCAGAACGGCCCCCACGGAGAATAATCCAGGCCAGAATGCCCACAGCGCAGACTGAAAATGTGCTCTAACGCCTCCCATGGCTCCCTAGTGCCCTGCAGGTAAAATGCGAACTCAGGGCGGAAAGCAGGGCCCCGCCTCGTCCTGGCTCCCAGCCCTCTCCAGCCAGAAGCCCCCAGTGCCCTGCCTTCATGCCCCACCGAGAGGGGCAGCCTTGCTCAGCGGTCAAGGGCCCAAATATCTGGCTTTATATCCTGGCTCTGGCACCTACCGGCTGTGTGATTTCGGCCAAGTCACGTAACCTCTCGGGGCCGTAATTTCCCCATCTTCCAAAAGGCCATCAAGGCTGTTCCTAAGTTAAAATGTGGACGGCAGGGCCTGGCGTGGAGTAAAAACATACCTGGGTGGGTGGGTTTCTTTGTGCTCACAGTTTGGGCCATAATTCTAGGTTTCTTTATGCGCTGAGAGGTGAGCCCGGACCCCACAGTGCTGGGGGGGCGTCTGTGCCCAGTTCTGTCCCCTCAACCAGTCTGTGGTCTGCTGCGATGGGAGCGCTGGTTCCCAAGTGCCAACACCGGGAGGTGCCTGCCTGGATGAGGGGCTCCCCAGAGAAACGATGTCTGTCCCCATGGTCTGGGGGAGGGGTGGGGACTGGGGTGGGGCTGGTTCCACATCTCACAGGGTCCTGCACTCGAGGACCCCACGCTCGGTTTCATGCCCTTGTGGTCACCATCTTGAAACCCTAACCTTTTTTTTTTTTTTTGAGGAAGATTAGCCCTGAGGTAATATCTGCTGCCAATCCTCCTTTTTATTTATTTATTTTTTTTGCTGAGGAAGATTGGCCCTGAGCTCACATCCATGCCCATCTTCCTCTACTTTATATGTG